>NW_012115810.1:89395-98671 GCF_000951035.1 Colobus angolensis palliatus | reverse complement strand
ATCATATATAATATATATAATTATATGTGTTATTTGTATAACCAAATATAAACAGAAGTTTTAAACCTAAAATGAAACATACAAGGATTTATATATTTTTAAGGGTGTGCAATTAAAATAGTCACTTAAGGAGCTATATATCTATTTCAATGAAGACACTACTGTTTAAATTTTGAGCTCATATATAATATATAGAATTATATGTGTTATTTGTATAACCAAATATAAACAGAAGTTTTAAACCTAAAATGAAACATACAAGGATTTATATATTTTTAAGGGTGTGCTAATTAAAATAGTCACTTAAGGAGCTATATATCTATTTCAATGAAGACACTACTGTTTAAATTTTGAGCTCATATTAAATTTCACTCAGAGATCATGTCATTATATTGTTACAATGTCTTCAGTGGTGGTATCAAGTCATTGTGCATCAATTTCTGCATAGTCTAAAGTCTATATAAATAAGTGAATGATTGTGGTAAGAAAATAAAAGCTGTTATCCTAAACAATGACACTAATTTTCTTAGATGGCTGATAAACTTACAAGAAAGAAATTTCAAAATGACATAGGTTTTTACCACATATATGTATTATATATATGGTTAATAGATGATTAGTATTTTCTATATGTGTAGTGTATATATATGTATATGATGTGTATATAGGTGTATGTGTGTACATATAGATTATATATATGGAATGGAATATTTAATTATTAATATTAATGGAATACTTGAACTCAGCCATAACTAGTCATTATAAAATTAAGAATTGAAACAAAACAGGAAAATCAATTCCAAAATCCCTGAACTCACTATTTACATATTTGTGGTGAACATAATTTGAACCAAATTATTTGTGTATCTATTTCTATTTACTCTTTACACCTTTTGCTTCACTGGGAAAGTGAAGGGCTAGATAAACGCTGACACCGACTGCTATGATCAACAGGTAGGAGCCTAATAACTGAGGATTCCATTTGCATAAAGGATGTTTTTCACTAATGATCTAATGATGAGATCTATTACCTAAACAGGACTATCAAAAATGCAACCAAGTATGCATTTTAAATGTTTAAACAACAGTAAAGAAAGATGAAAATTGAAATTTTTGAGAATAAAATTTTTGAAAAAATTTAAAAGCACGTAAACATACTATTTCTTATACCAACATTTCTTGTTACTTTGACTTATATCAAGAGCTAAGGTTTTGGCTACCAGAGAAAAGTAAAAGCAATTGCTTACTTGCCAATTTATTAGTGATGTATTTCAGAATAAAAATAGAACTTTGGTAAGAATTTTATAGTATCTGCTTCTAAAAATACTCTGGCATAATATTATGCCTCACAAGATATACAAACAGAGTGAACATTATAAACTGTCACACCCCAAAAGGGTGAAGATGCTGTAAGAATAAAGTTGTGTTCCTTGCCACATGACCTACATTTTTAAAAATCATTTTTGATGATTACAAAATTGATAACCAGGAAGAGGGCTTCAAGGGACCATTAGCCTGTTCTATAATGTTTTATTTTTATGAAGAGTGTTATACATACATTGCTTGTATAATTAAAAATCAATAAAAATTAACAATCAAAATGTTTCTATCAAGGAAAGTTAAATTAATTATGGCCACTTTAACTGTACAGTAGGTACTGTACAGGATACTGAACTTGCAGTAAAGCATTTATATATTTGTGTTTTGATATGAGAATATGTTCTTAAAATATTACTAAGAGAAAGAAGCATGTTATGGAACAAGATGTATGATGTTATATTATTCTTATGAATATCTGAAATTACATGTATTCTTAAAACTCTGAAAGTATACATCAAAAGGATAAAAGGAAGGATGGAAGGAAGAGGAAAAACAGGAGGGGGTTGAAAGGATGGTTACCACCTGGTTGTCCCAAGAGGAAGAGATTATTAGTCTTTTCTATTTTCTCCATTTTGCTTGTCTGTGTTTTCTAATATTTTTCCAATAAATCAGTGCTACTTTTTGAATAGGAAAATACAGTAATAAAATATATTTTTAAAATAGTAATTCTCTTTTGAAAAACCTTAGAGGCCAGGTGAGATGGCTCATGCCTATAATCCCAACACTTTGGGAGGCTGAGGTGGGTAGATCATTTGAGCTCAGGAGTTCAAGACAAGCCTGGGCAACACAGCAAAACCCATCTCTACAAAACCGGGCATGGTGGTGTGCACCTGTAATCCCAGCTACTTGGAAGGCTGAGGTGGGAGGATCACCTGAACCCGGGAGGTCAAGACTGCAGTGAGCCAATTATGCCATTGCACTCTAGCCTGGGTGACATAGTGAGACTCTGTCTCAAAAAAAACAAAAACAAATACAAAAACAAAAAACAGAGGAAAAAAGAAAACCCTTAAGAAAAGCCTTGAAAAATAACACAGAAACCCCCCCACAAAAATCCCATGGATCTCGTGATTAAAAGATAACCACAGTTTATATGTAAAAGTATTTCTTTCTTATTTTTCTTACTTGTATATGCAAATAGAAAATTTACATAATTTAGATTATATCGTATGTCTTGTATTATATTCTGACCACTTTCCCTTAGCATTCTACCCACTTATGTGGCCTCAGCTTATGCATTCATGCTTTGGAGTTTGGGGGCTGGCACAGAAGCTACAGACAGTTCAGGGTAACAAAAATAATGACTAACAACTGGGTAAGTCTACTGTGTGCTAGGAACTTCCTGTCTCACCTCTTTTGCTTCACACAACTATTCTATGAAGCAGATGATATTCTGATTCATAATTTAGAGATGAGAAAACTGGAACTCGGAGAGGACAACTAACCTTCTCAAGGTCACACAGCTGGTCATTAGTGAGTCTGTGATTTGACAGCTATGTCTCCATGATCTCAAGTTCCACTAAACCCTGTGTGAGGAATAGATGTACTTCCTGGCTTTAGATTTTGTTTCATTCTGTTTTGTATGTCTCTAAAATGAGTGATTCAAGCACTAAGAGGAAAGGTGTTTTTGCATCAATCTCCTCAACTGTAATAGCAATTAGAGAGAGTGTCACAATGAAAGAGGGATTATGTAGCTTGGATGAGAAGCTCTTCAAAGCAAAAAGACACGTGATCTCTGAATTATTCTAAAAACCATGACATAGTGAAAAGTTGAACAGGGAGTGGAGTTGTAGCAATATGTTGAGAAGGTCTACTTAAGAATGTTCACATTGGCTTTTTTGCAATTACCCTAAACTGAAAACGACACAAATGTCCCTCAACTGGGTGATAGATACACTATTGTACATCCATAAAATGAAATGCTTCTCAGAAACAATTTGTTAAAAAGAGCAAACTACTGATATATCTAAAGACACAGCTGAATCTCAAATACACCTTTCTAAATAAAAGAAGCCAGACTCAAAAAAGCTACATATGGTATGATGTCATTTACCTGGCATTCTGAAGAAAGCAAAACTATAGGGAGAGAAATCTCATCAGGAGGTTGGCAGGGGGAGCTGGAGATTAGGGTTTGATAACAAAGAGAAATGGGGGAAACTGGAGGGAGTGATGGAATTGTTCTGCATTATTTTTACTATTTTTAGAGACAGACTGTCTGTATGTGGCTCACACTCCTGGGCTCAAGCAATCCTTCTGCTTCAGTCTCTGGAGTAGCTGGGAGTACAGGTGCACGCCACTGTGGCTGGCTTGTTGCTCTGTATTTTGATTGCAGATGTGGTTATATGACTATATGCCTTTGTCAAAACTCACAGAATATAGGTTTTTGGGGTTTTTTGCTTGTTTGTTTATTTGTTTTTTCGAGACAGGGTCTCACTCTGTTGCCCACCCTGCAGGGCATTGGCATGATCACAGCTCTCTGCAGCCTCCACCCCCTGGGCTCAAGTGATCCTCCCACCTCAGCCTCCGAAGTACCTGGCACCACAGGTGCAGATACCATGTCCTGCTAATGTTTGCACTTTTTGTACAGATGAAGTTTCACTATGTTGCCCCGGCTGGTCTTGAACTCCTGAGCTCAAGCGATCCACCCTCCTCTGCCTCCCAAAGTGCTGGGATTATAGGTGTGAGCCACCTTGCCTGGCCACAGAATATAGATTTTAAAGGGTTAATTTTACTCTATTAAATTATACCTTAATACAAATAATGGGGAAAATAGCCTGCTTGCTTATTTAAGAAATCGCATAGTTTAAATAGTACATGAAAAAGTATTAGCCCAGAGAGCTGGTGATATGAAGCATAAAAAATTTAAAATATAAAGTATTCTAAGTATATAAATAGTAACAACATTTTTTCAAACAGCTAAATAAGAACTAAATTATGTATAAAAGTAGGTCAGAACTTTAAGATCAAAATGGAACACGGAAATTGTGAGATACCTGAAGTAATCCAATAATTTCACTTTCAAATTTTTTATTTATACATTATTATGAACCATGTTAACTATAAATAACTATATAAAATAAATATATTTAAATCCTCACAATTTTTATTCTGACTTACCTCCTGGGATTCTTTGAAAAACTTTGCTCAAAGTATCTCCAGCTATTATATTGTAACTTATCATTGCTAAAAACATAATTAAAATAAGAGTCATCAATAAGCCATCACATATTTCATCCTAAATATTTGAAAGCAATCAGTTATTACTTCCCAAACATTGGCATTACCCTATTCCTTTCAAATGTATATTATGATTACCCATTTGGACAACTTTAAAGATAACTGGACCACAGATCTATGGCAGAGTATCAATTTGTATTAAAAAAGGATTTTCTCTTTACAGGTTGATTCATCTCAGAATACCTTTAAGTAGCAAGTTCTGCTAGTTATTAAAAATGCAATTTATTTTGTTGTTAAAGTTCAGTTTCCAAACCTCTTTTCAGGAACATATGTACTGCGTAAAGTGAGGAATAATAATAGAAAACTTTGAAGGTACTAAAATATCCCCTCCATTGAAAGCATAAGACTTTTTTGGGAAATATATTCTTAGCTTTCTGTGGAGACATATGGAACTAGTGGTTTGAACAATACCTTCCATAGTACTGATTTTTAAAAATGAAGTCAATTTGGCCATTGGTGAATATTAACATTTCATTTTTTAAGAAGTGTTAGGTGACATTCTCACCATTATGGTATAAACTTTAAATAGCACATTGGCCTAGTACATGGCTTCCACAAATCCTTAGCAGTTTTTTTTTTTTTTAAGTATTAAGCCTTATAAGAAATGTGTTATTTCTCTTATTCACTCTTTATTCTAGATCATTTAATTTTTTTACCAAGTACAGAAAGCCCAAACATTAACTCAGTGCAAATAACCCTCATTTTATTTAAAAGAAATAGAAAATAAATCAAAAGGACCAGAAAGTAAGGAAGAAAATGGTTAAAGAAGTAAATATTTAATTTGGAAAAGATTTCAACTGCTATAATGATATTCTTTAAAGACTATTAAACGTATTTTATTCAGAAATGACCATATGCTTATGCACATAATTGCAATATTTATCTTCACAGTCAACTTACCTATAAAAGGATACAAAAACTGAAGAACAGAGAGAAGGATATACCCTGGAAAGCCGAAGGTTTTATTGACCAAAGACTGGTAGGTGTCTGTTCCGGAGAGGGCCCCTCCTTTTATCAATAAAACGAGAGAAAAGTCTATGGCAAGAACATCAATTAAATAAATGTCAGATTACACATAATACAAATATTTTTCATGCTTTAACTTAATTACCATCGAGAAAAAGAGAAATTTTAAAGAAGCATTTAATTTAATGTTACAGTATTAGCAGAGCCAGGCTAACATTCTTTTCATAAAACATTACCTTTTATGAAACAGTAATGTTTCCAGTTACATATTTTTCAATCAAGATGCAAATATATACTTAACATGTCCATGCAAGGAACAGGGCAGAAAAGAAAACAGACTCAAATCAAACTGCCAGTGTTCCATTTCACTTTCCTGATGTAACCAATGCAGCAAATATTATCAGGTTGAGGCTCAATTGTAGGTATGTAGGTAATCAAATATTTCGTAGGTATTCAATGTGTGAAGACTGAGAATTAAAGCTGTGGTAGCATTTAGAAAATAATACATTTAGGAGAGTCAGAGCATTTGTTTTATAATATAATAAAATTAGTAACTTTAGTTTATAGTTATTATGGTTAAGAAAGAGAGACGCTATGAAATTTTGCTATTGAAATTTACATTTGTGGCTGGCACAGTGGCTTACACCTGTAATCCCAGCACTTTGGGAGGCAAAGATGGGTGGATCTTGAGGTCAGGAGATCGAGGCCATCCTGGCCAACATGGTGAAACCCTGTCTCTACTAAAAATACAAAAATTAGGCAGATGTGGTGGCGCACACTTGTAGTCCCAGCTACTTGGGAGGCTGAGGCAGGAGAATCACTCTAATCCAGGAGGCAGAAGCTGCAGTGAGCTGAGATCCTACCACTTCACTCCAGCCTGGTAACAGAGTGAGACTCTGTCTCAAAAAAAAAAAAAAAAAAATTTACATTTTAAGAAACTTCAATTGAAGTTAAAGATAGATATATACAGAAATTATATAATGAAAAGTCAGTCTCCCTCATTGTTTTCATTTAACTCAATGTTTTTTACAGAAAGACACTGCAGTTGTATTTGGTACACAGCTACGCATAATGTGAGATACTTGTTCTCTTTTTTCTCTTTCTCATTTTTATCCATTAAGTAATATGGAAATGCATTAAAATGCAAGTCCTTGCAATATGGTTTTCCCTTGATTCCCTCCCATGTCAGTGAAACTTCTTTCAACAAGAGCATCAGTGATCTCCAAGTTGATAAATCCAATTGATACCTACTAGACCTCACTCTTATTTGCTCTTTCGGAACACTGTTTTCTGTTGTTGTTGATCCAAATTCCTTGTTTTCTCAACCATTCTCCTTTGGCCTCTGTGACATCTCTTTCTTGTGGTTTTCTTCCTACTTTTTTGGTCATTTATACACAATTTTTCACAAGTTTCTTTCACTCTGCTCAAGCCCTGGATTCTTGGACTTTTTTTTCCTCACTTTTTTAAAATTTTTTGAGATGGAGTCTTGCTCTGTCACCCAGACTGGAGTGCAGTGGCGCCATCCTGGCTCACTGCAACCTCCGCCTCCTGGGTTCAAACAATTCTGCCTCAGCCTCCTGACCAGCCGGGATTGTAGGTGCTCACCACCATGCCTGGCTAATTTTTGTATTTTTAGTAGAGACGGAGTTTTGCCACGTTGGCCAGGCTGGTCTCGAACTCCTGACCTCAGGTAATCCACCCGCCTAGGCCTCCCAAAGTGCTAGGATTACAGGCGTAAGCCACCGCGCCCGGCCTTTTTTCTCACTCTTCAAGATGTACTAGTGTGATCTCACGTATGCTGTGGTTGCAATTTTCATTTAGATGTTAATAACCTCTAAATTTGTGTTTCCAGCTCAGACCCCCTTCAAAACTTCAGACTTCTACAGCTAGCTGCCTAATAAATATTTTGCCTTGAAGATCTCATAGACATCTTAATTTTAAAATATATAAATTCTAATTTGGTTATTGGTTCTGGAATTTGATTCTCTATCCATATTTCTCCAATCTGTTATTAGTATCAACAGAAACTTGAGAATTTCCCCAGACTTATCTTATTAATCATTAACTTATTTCATTACGTTCTATATTCCTGTGGTTACTAAGTCTATTAACGATTGCATCAGAAATATTCAAATGTAGCCCCTAATCTGTAATCTTAACTTGCCTTATGGTAGAGCTTTGGACTTCATAATTTCTTGTCTGGAGTACTGAAATAACCCACTAATAGTTCTTTTACCCATCAATCTGGCCCCCAACCAAGATACCTTTGATTTCTCCTCCCTACCAAGACATTCGGAGCATTCTCCCTCCACCAGGTGGATCTGGCCATAGATTACTATAAAACTAATTGTGTCTTCTGCTTAAAATATTTCAGGGAGACCCATTAATGCCTTTGGATAAAAATTCTTTATTAGCTGTGTGACCTTGGATGAAATATTTGAGTTCATCTGTAAAGTAAGGCAATATGGCACCCTTGAAGAGTGGTGTGAGGATTACGGTGTTTAAATATCCACCACAATGCCTACTGTCTTATAGAAGCTGAGTGGGAACTTACGCTATTTCTACTTATTTTTGACAAGCTGCATGTGACGGTGGGAAAAGTTACTGTATTTGGAGTTAGATAATAATAATAACAACCATAAACTACTAGCAAATGCTTACACAATGCTTTTCCGTTCGGTAGGTCTTTTTCCAAATACTTTACAAATACTAATTAATCTTCACAACAACCAGAGGTAGGTGCTATTATCATGACCATTTAACAGATGAGAAAAGTGAGGCATGAAGGTTAAGTAAATTGATCTCTACAGAAGTAGTAAAAGAAGAATCAGGACTTAGGCCCTAGTAGTCTAGCCTCAGAATCCATGTGCTTAATTAAAATCTGAACTCTGTTGCCAGTAACTTCAGACCTTGGCTAAGTCATTTTAACCTACTGAAGTCTCAATTTTCTCCTCCAACAAAGTAAAACATGAACACCTACCTCAGAAAGATTTCACATTATATAAAACATGAACATTTACCTCAGAAAGATTTCACATTATGGCTGCATTGTGCTCAGCATCTAGCTCAGGAAATAGTAATGCTTATCATTACATGAAAGGCTTTCTATCTGCCTTTGCAAACCTCTCCAACTTCCCCTCTCTCCATTTGCAAACACCAACCCTGCACTTTGGCCAGACTAAATCATTTGTTCAGTTGCATTTTGCATTCCCACTTTTCCATCTGCTTCCATTTTCTCTGCTAACTCACTTTTTTTTTTTTTTTTTTTTGGTAAATATGCAGAGGAAGTGTCTCCTCCTCCCTAGAACATTCTTGCTCTTTTGAGGCTAGGGTAAATGCCAGTCTCTGTCATGTACTTATTTTTATTATAGTATTTTTTATGAAGTAGTATAATTATGTTTTGTTTTGTTTTTTTCTGCTTGACTATATTGTGAGCTTCAAAAAGGCAGGGATAATGTTTCTCATTGCTATATCTGGCACACCGGTGATCAGTATATATTTGTTGAATGAATCAACAAATATAGTAGGATTGCTATATGTCTACCCATCGGATTCCAATTTAATGTGATAAATGACCTAATAAATACATTTTTAATTAATTAATTAATTAATTAATTGTTGAGACTGAGTCTCACTCTGTTGCCCAGGCTGGAGTGCAGTGGCACAATCTCAGCTCACTGCAACCTCTGCCTCCCG
>NW_012115810.1:53021-89345 GCF_000951035.1 Colobus angolensis palliatus | reverse complement strand
GTTGCCCAGGCTGGAGTGCAGTGGCACAATCTCAGCTCACTGCAACCTCTGCCTCCCGGGTTCAAGTGATTCTCCTGCCTCAGCCACCTCAGCTTCCTGAGTAGCTGAGACTACAGATGTGAGCCACCACGCCCAGTTAATTTTTGTATTTTTAGTAGAGACGGGGTTTCACCATATTGGCCAGGCTGGTCTCGAATTTCTGACCTCAAGTGATCCACGTGCCTCAGCTTCTCAAAGTGCTGGGATTACAGGGGTGAGCCACCGTGCCCAGCCCTAAGAAGTATTAATAGATTTTAAAATATCCTGCAAACACAAAGGACATATCAATAAATTCTACTTCCTTTGCTTAAAATTAGAAACTGCTTCACAAAAAAGTTGAATAATGCCTTGAAGGAAGAACAAGGTTTCACCAGGTAGAGAAGAAAAGGAATGTCAGGCAGGAGGACTATCAATGGGAAGATGGTGTGAAAGCTTATTCTCTCCCTGGGTAACAGAATTCTCCATAATGACTGAGAATGTCTGCATGTGACTGTTGGTCACAGAGTGAGAGGGCAGTTAGAATAATTGGAATGAGACTAAAAATGCAGACTATGGCCAAACTATGAAGGAATTTACATGCAATATTTTCTTGTTGTTGTTGTTGTCCTTACAGAGTCTCAGAATGTTTTGATTAGGGGAGTTTACAGAGTTCAGCCTGAGGTTTTATAAAAACAATTTGCAGCAGTATGGAGGACTGATCAGAAAGTAGACAGACGCTGGAGGCAGGAAAACTGAACAGCAGCTCACTGGCCAAGAAGGAGAATCAATGAGCTAGATGCTGAGAATAATGCAGCCATAATGTGAAATCTTTTTGAGGTAGATGTTCATGTTTTACTTTTTCGGAGGAGAAAATTGAGACTTCAGTTGGTTACAATGGCTTAGCCAAGGTCTGAAGTTACTGGCAACAGAGTTGGCATTGATTCTCCTCCTTGATTCTCATTGATTCTTATGTAATTTATATACAATTTATATACTTATGTCACAGAGAGGAGGCAGCCAATTTCAAAGATGGCATGAAGGCTTGCTGAAGGAGGGTATGGTTGGGATGAGAACACTGAGCATTTAATAAAAGTTCAAAATGATCACTTAAAGGTAAGAATGTGTTAAGAATTTAGTCAATAATAAGTGTAAATGCTTCCATCTGCTTATAAAATACAGGCTACAAATACATTCCCTTAAAAGTTTTAGGTATCTTAAGTATTAATCACTATAATATTTTGATCTCCCTTTAAATACATTATATGCAACTTTTAAAAAAATTCATGAATTAATCTATGTTACTTAACAGAGGAATTTTCTTTTAAATCATTTTGTATGCTCAGACAATAAAAATTATTTTAGGTTAATCAACAAATTTGAAAATCTTAAAGCAAACTAGAATTATTTGCTGTAAATTTTCATAATTCTTTTTGTTCCCCAGCATCTCACAAACATGAAAACAGAACTTAGAAAAACTTGTTTTACTGAACATACCTCATTAGTGGCCTTAAAAGGCAAAATAATAATTCTAGAGGCAAACCACTGATTGATTATAGCTCCAATCTAAAGAAAAATTCAACATTATACCTTACATGTAGATTCTGCTCTTAAAAGCCTAATTAAGAAAAAAAAATGAATCAGCCTATATATTTTTTTCAATTTTATGTGGTCATCCTTTATCAGTTATTTAAGAATTTGGATCATGCAAGTAAATTTATGAGTTGGTAATTTTCATTAATAAGTAAATTTGCAACATGTGAATTTGCAAAGGACTTCTCACAGTTATTGTTATAGGTTTATATATGGCATTAGTTGAAAAAGTTATTCACATTATGATTTATTCATGTATAGTATGATTGGCTTTAGTATACTCTTCATTCTCTTCAAGTCCTGAACTCATATTTTTAAATTTTTTATGCCTACCTGTTTACAATGTGTGTAAATGTTTACAATGCATTTAAATAAACCATGGTGATTATGGTGGAAATTCATTATTTGTCAGTGCTGATAGGAAACAGGAAATTTAAGAATGACAGGGACAAATCCTTGAATCAGATTTTTTTTTTTTAGTGTAATAAATGCCCCAATAAGTAGACTTCAATTTTTAAACACCAACAACTCTTAATAAGCACAAAATTATAGGTGCTAACATTATAAATAAAGAGCTATAATAACTAGAAGCAGTTTAGGTCTTGAGGGTGGGAGGTAGGAAGAAGGCAGGGAGTTCAATGCCTGTCTAGCTTTGAATTTGAAAACGATTTCATGTTTTACTGTCTCTTCGTCAGCCTGAGAAAAAATAGCTGAGTGTTGGGCAGGTCTTAGAAGCCTGAGGTTTTACGAGGGATGGCATCTTGGCAGGATCTCTAGAAGCAGAGCTGAGACAGACATTCCTGGGCAAGGGGTCTGTGGATGAAGTACTCCAGAAGAAGAGGAATGAGAGGACAGGACAGGGGAAAGAGCTCAGCAAGTACTGCGGTGGTGGAGCCCTGGAGCTCCAACTGTACCACACATTGGTCCCTCATGGAGGCAAGGAGACCCCCTTGAGGCTCAGGGCAACACTCACTAGTTGGTAAAAGGGCATCTAATCCACCACAACAGCAACTCCTGTGAGTGGTGTTTGTTTTTGATCATTGCCATCTCTTTCACAGTGATCCTAAGACAGAGGGAAAGACGCTGTGTTTGTCATAAGGTGAGATGGAGGGATGACAGGGTGGGGATGAGGACAACAAAAAGAGGAAATGATTATGGGTTGTAAACCCTGCATTTAAATGGGAGAGTGACAAAAGGTGGGTGTGAATGAACTATTTACATGAAGAAGCAGAAGCAGAACAGAAGATGTGATATAGAAGCAACTTATTGCTGCATTTAAAGATAGTAGTGGGCAGCAAGTGTGGGCAGGCATAAGCCAGGTGGAGAGGCTTGATGAGCCCTGCTGGTTGATAACCAGAACTTCAGTTCTACCTCTACAAACAACAGCTGAATAAGGTTGTTCATTCACATGCACCTGCCCACGAAGTCCTGCTGTCTGCACTTTCAGAGCACAGTCCTCTCTTAGCCTTAATGAAGCTTTAAAATGACTTCCCCATCTACTACTTTCTGCATAAAGGGAAAAAGGCACATGAAAAGGATTTAGGCTTGGTAATATATAATGCTCTTCTACTTTTTCTAATCTGTTTAAAGGATTAGTAGGAAAAGTAAATCTCCTCAGGCATAAATGCTTAAATTCTTTAGGATTCTTTGATGCACTTTCTAATTAACTAGGAAATTCAGTTGCAGCGTGTGTGTGTGTGTATAGTTATTGCACAATTGAAGTTGCAGATATAAGAAATTATATAGTATTTTACCTGTAACATATGAAACCCAGAATAAAAGCAATATTCCCAAAGGAAACCCAGCTTGCTTCATTGAATAAGGCAATCCTGAAAAAACATAAAATGCCCCACCCCTCACATTAACAAGGAAGCTAGAAATACAGAAACTCCCCCCTTCAATTTCTGCATATAATAGGTAAAGTCAATTTATAAACTTATATGACATACTTGTAAGTTGCACATAGGACAGTATTAACATTAAATGTTAGGCATTAATACTTATTTCAGAATAAAATGTTATTAGCTTAGGGACAAGTCAAGAGAGCAAGTTTATGAGGTGATGGAATAAGAATTAGAAAGCAGCAAATTAAAAACAAATGCCAGTTCACACAAATAACGTTTACTTCAGGGTAAGAGTGACATAGCCCTGGAATATGTGGAAAGTCATTACCTCAAATCCTTTCTTACCTGCTAGCCAAGAAAGCAGAGTGGATAATAAGGAGCACAGAAGGGTTATGGAATATTAAGAAAGACAGACTCTGGAGTCAAAATGGGGCTACTATGTAGGAAAAAAAATGAGAAGGTGAAAGTATTTTTTATAATGCTGAAAAGGGTACGTATAATTATTTCTTATAATTTTGGGGAAAATGGGCAACTTTAGATTATGGACAATAAAATATCTAAAACAAACACAGTTAAAATATTTCCAGCCAAAATTTTTATTCTCTGAAAAGTTTTCCCTTAAAGAAAAGAAAACAAGTTGCTGAGCAGGATTCAGTGGTACTGTTTAGCATTGCTGACATGGCTTAGCTTAACATGCTCACATCAGGAATTAGCTCTAGAATTCTTCTAAGTACAGCTGCCCATACCTTCATTGCACATGGAGGTAGAATTGTAAACAAGCCTTTGTCCCTGTTTCCTTCTACTTTATCTCAGGTAATGCCATTTTATGTATCATTTGGAGAAAAAAAAGACTATCCATAGAAAAATGTAAAATCAGGAACCATATTAACTTGTGAAAAGTAAAAGTAACAAGAGTAAGAAAAGTAGCTCAATCCAGATAAATGTTTAATTTTCAGCAGATGATGACAGAGACAAAAACGTCACAACTTTATAAAACCTTGTATTCTCAAAAAGTATTGCATTTTGCAGGATTTTGTTTTCTTCTTGTCTTTTCTGAGATAGAGTGTTTTCAGGTACCAAAAAGAATAATTACCACTGAAAATATAGCTGCTTTTATTACTATAATGCAATACACTTTTAACTTTTTTCAGAAAATTTCCCTTGCTTCTAATACAATGGGAAAATCTGAGCTATTTATTTCTTTTAATTCTGATTTTATGGCTCCTTTGCTAGGAAAATTATACGCATTTTCAATGAACAAATTTGCATTGTTGACTAAATGATATTTAAAATTAATATATTGTAATAATTTTGTACTTTAAAATTTAACATTGTATAGATAGGTAAAGAATGTATGAATTTAATTTTTCATAAGATTGGTATGTTTTCATATTAAACTTTTCACCTCCAACATTTACAAATATCTGGAAGTTTTATACTTCTAGAAGGTTAAAGAAAGATGATTCAAATAATGATGGACCCTTCAGTAAGTGGAAAAAATACATTAGGTAACATTAGCAATCAACCACACAGCCTACAGAAAAAAGATTCACCACCGCCCATGTGCAGTTTCACCTTAATCTACCACATGTGGAAGATGCTCTTAACTGTGGAAGCAGTGTGAATTACAGCCCCATCTTCAGCATAAAAGACACGCACACATACAGTTACACTAGAAAAAAAGGAAGGCTTTTATGGAAGAAAATTACCAATTTTCTTATTTAAGTCTTTTTTTCTTTAAAAATAATTAATGAACACTAGCAGCATAGCGAGTCATAAATTTTGCCCTTTCACTTAAAATTTAAACCAAAACAAAATACACTTACCTATTATACCAGATCCTATAATCGAGTTGACAACATTAAAAAGAGCAGCAGACTGACAGGTTTTCTCTTTATTCTCATGTTCAGTAACAAGGGTTTCTCTGTCATCTAGATCTCTCTATTTTAATAGATAAAATAGCAATTATAAGCAAATACTAGCTCAGAAAATTAGAAAAGTAACAAATATGTAACGCAGGATACTAGCACGATATTACTAGTAATAATAAGTAATGTCACTAATGAAAATAAAATAATGCCAGGATAACAGTAGTAAAGAATAACAATAATGGCTAGTAATTCAACAGAGCTTGGTGAGCTAACTCCATCCTAAAATTTCCAGATTACAGCTGCCCCAGCTGCTAAGTACAGGATCTGTTAGGAATTTAGTGATGTGATTCTGTGAAATTAAAGTGCCTGCTAAGGAAAAAAAAAAACAAAGTCAGATTAAGGCAAAACTTTTTCTCCCAGAGAACTTTTCGCGGTGTTAAACCAAGAGCCCAGGTGAAGGTAGGTGACCTGACCTGTTGCAAGGTGAATGAAATTTCCGGAAAACTGGCTTCAGAACGCCCAGTCGCTAGTTTTACCTGCGGTGGGATGACAGGGTCCTGCCTCTGGTAGCCCATGGCTGCGCGGTTGTCCTGAGCAGGTAGAAGATGCTGGGGCGGAGTACCGGCTCGCATCCCGCCAGCCTCCAGAGCCACCTCGCACACAGCCGAGGTCCGCGTGCGGCCGCAGAGCCGCAGGGAGCCAGTTCCACCGGCGCCCCCTGCCCGGTCGGCAGGCCGCGAGGGCTGCAGCCCCAAGATCTCTAGGCTGTGGCAGCTTGGGGCGCTTTTCCACCGGAGTTCGCCCAAATACAGTTTTCCTCCGGATGCGGAGATGCTGCAGGATGTTTCTGATCCGGGCTGCCCTGTCTCCCCGCCTCCCGCCTCCACACCCCCGCCTTCCTCAGAGAACACGGAGAGCTTCTCTTCCCTGAAGCTGCAGAGGACAACTTGTTCCACCCACGCTGCCCTGCCTAGATTGCACAGAGTTATGACCGCCTCGTTGCAGCCCGTTCCTAAATTAGCTGCGACTTTGCTGGATCCGAAACCCAGGTAAGAGCACAGAAGCACCCTTGGGACCGTGGGACATCTTCCCTATTAGCATCTCCTCCTCGCCACACCTTTTCAATGGCAGAGACGACGGGTGAAAATTTGGGACTTTTATTGTAAGTGGAAATGGAAAGATTCATAAGAAAATGCATAGCAAAACAAAAAACTTTCCTAGGGTTTTAGCAAACTTGACTACTGAGCATGCTTTGGTCAAAGGCTTTCTGGTAACTTTTTAGAAAAAGGAGCCGTAGAAAAAATGAAGGTGGATTGTTAATGGATTCAGGTAATGAAATTTGAAAAGGGAAAGAGGAGTACAAGGGTTTGGAAAAGGGATGGCACTTACAGTGTCTGAGCTAGAAGGAATCTTCGGTGACCACCTATACATTACAGATGAAGCAACAAGTCCAGAGAGTATTCAATATCAGAGACAGAATGCATGAGACAACAGTTTCAGGGGCAGTAAGAGCGGTGATATGCCATCATACTTACCAAATTCTACCTTCCCTTGATATCCGCAGGGGATTGGTTCTGGGACCCCTGCAGATAGGAAAATCCAGGAATGCTCAGGTCCTTGATACTAAACGGCATAGTATTTACATGTAACCCAGGCACATTCTCCAGCATACTTTAAATCATCTCTAGATTATTTATAATACCTAATACAATGTAAATGCCATTAAACTAGTTGTTATACTGTATTGTCTAGGAAATAAGAAAAAAGTCCGTATGTGTTCAGTATAGACACATCCATCCTAGCCCTAACTATATTTTTGATCTGGGATTGGTTTAAGGCATGGATGCAGAACTGGGGATATGGAGGCCAACTGTACCTAATTAAAGAGGTTCTGTTTCATACGTATTTACTTATAATTATGAAAAAAATTAAAACCGTGGGAAAGCAAAAGACTTATAAACTTTGTATACACTCTGCCATCAAATTAACAAATGTTAACATGTTGTCGTATTTTCCTCAAATTGTAAAAGTAAACATAACGTCACAATAGGAACCCCCTTGACCTTATCCATTCCTTTCCATAGACCTTCAGCCCTGGAGTCATCGGTTCATCGAGTTAGTGTTATCTTTGCTACTCATGCTTTGTATTTTAATCCGTTCATTTACAGCCATAAACAATATATAACATTGGCTTTTGTGTTTTCAACATTTACGAAGATGGTACCATATTGTACATGTTATTTTTCCACTGGCATTTTTATTTTCGGCATGTATGATGTAGATATATGTAGATACACTTTTTTTTTTTTTCATTTTATCTAACAGTTAGGTCAGCCTTACCCCTACTGAAAGATAGGAAGGTTGTTTCTCATTTTACACTCTTACGGAGCATAAAAGTGACAGTTTCTCTAGATGTAGAAGTGTTATGTAGTAGGTCATGCACACTTTCAACTTCGTTAGTTTTTTTTTCTTTTTCAGATGGAGTTTCAGTTTTGTTGCCCAGGCTAGAGAGCAATGGTGTGACCTCTGCTCACTGCAACCTCCGCCTCCCGGGTTCAAGTGATTATCTTGCCTCAGCCTCAGGAGTAGCTGGGAATACAGGTGCCCACACCACACTCGGCTAAGTTTTTGTATTTTTAGTAGAGATGGGGTTTCACCATGTTGGCCAGGCTGGCCTTGAACTCCTGATCTCAGGTGATCCACCCTCCTCAGCCTCCCAAAGTGTTGAGATTACAGGTGTGAGCCACTGTGCCTGGCCTTCATTAAGTATTTTTAAATTGCTTTGCAAATTGATAACATGAATTTCACTTCTACCAACAGAGGTGAAATTCTTGTTTTTCTACATTATCTGCAACACCAGGATTTACTTAATCTATTTTTTAAGTTTCATTGTTCTGCTGGATTTTTAAGTGGTGTATAATTATTGTATAAATTTGTATTATCCTAATTTACATTGAGATGGAAGATATTTTACATACTAGTTAAATATTTCCGTTGTTCTCTTTGTGAATTTCATTTTTTTTTTTTTTTTGCCCATTTGATTTTGGTGGTAAATTTTTTCTATTGATTTGTAAGCATAATTTAT
Source organism: Colobus angolensis palliatus (assembly GCF_000951035.1). NCBI lineage: Eukaryota > Metazoa > Chordata > Mammalia > Primates > Cercopithecidae > Colobus > Colobus angolensis. The sequence continues at coordinate 80,937 of NW_012115810.1, read as the reverse complement.
ATATTTGGGGTGGCAACCCTGTGTCATTTATATGTTTTATATGTATCTTTTCCCAGCTTCTCTCTTTTAAATTTTTTTTAATTCTGTGAAGTTACAGTTTTAATATTAGGAATCTTAATCCTGATACAAGTGCATTGAGAAACAAAAATTATAACCCTATTTTACTCAAAAAAATAGGTGCAGAAATTCCAAGCAAACTATTAGCAAGTTGAACCTATCTGTTCACAAAAAGTTAACAATATCATAAAAAAGTTGAATATAGCCCAACTATGAAAGGATGGCTTAATTAACAAGAAAGTTCATAAATATAATTTCCAACATTAACAGGTAAGAAAAACCATGTTATTATTTCACTATATTCAGGAAAAACACTTGATAATGTTGAATTCTTGATTTAAAAAAACTTTGTAAATCAAAAATATAATACAACTTCCTGATAGTGATAAACTATAGCAAAATATTTTCATTATGAGGAAATTTTAGAAGCATTCCTATTTAATCAGAAGTGAAAAAAATCAATGATTGTGACTTTAACTTGATATTGGAGTTTCTAGTCTAAAGTAATAAGAAATAAAAGAGAAATCAGAGGTATGAGAATTGGAAAGCTAAAAATAAAACTGTCATCATTTTTAGATGATAAAATTGTTTTTATCATCTAAAAACGAAAAATCCAAAATAATCTAAGAGAAAAAAATTAGAAATAGAGAATTGAGAGAGCTGAGCTCATTAGCATAAGATTAGACTAAAAATATATTAATTTCTCTACAGCAACAGCAAACAACTAGATATTGTAATTAAAAAGTATATAATAGTGTCAGAGAATATCTACTACTAAGAAATAAATCCAACCAAAGAGAAAAATGTACACAGTCTCTTCAAAAAAAAGATAACAATCAAGATACATTAAAGAAGGCCTAAATGAGAGATATACCTTATTCATGAATCAGAAAAGATAAATATTCTAAAGATGTCAAATCTGACCAAGTTGATTTATTGATTAATACAATTATTTTCACCACTACATTGACCACAAATCTGTCAAAACCTTTCCTTTCTGTTTAGTTACAAAAGAAAAATCTTTGTTCTTTAAAAAGTAGAAAATAAAGTAAAAAGGATAAATTTTAAATGTTCAGTTATTTCCACTCCCAGTGATAACTTTATTTTAAAGATTTTTTTCAATATATCAGGTTGGTACAAAAGTAATTGCAGTTTTTGCCATTAAAGTAATGGCAAAACCTAATATTTTGCACCAGCCTAATATTATATGTGTCTCTGTATGTATGTGTTGTTCTTTTTTTCTTTTTGTAGATGATAGGCTCTGTGGTGGTCTTACAATATATCTACAAATTCTCTGACATCCTCTCTTCAAGAAGTGGAGCTTAATTTCCTTTCCTTTGAGTGCAGGTATGACTTACTGACTTGCTTCTAATGAATAGCGTATGACAGAAGTGATGTGTGTACATTCTGATACTAAGTCATGAAAGTCATTGTGAATTCTGCCTTGTTCTTGTTCAGACTGCTCTGGGAGAAACCAACGGCTATGTCATGGGGAAATTCAAACCACCTACGGAGCGAGGCTCACATGGTGAGGGAATAAAGCCTCTTGCCAATACCAAGCGAGTGAGATACACTAAAAGTGAATCCTCCAGCCCCAGTCAAGTTTTCATATAACTGCAGCCCCTGCCAGCATCCTAACTGCAACCTCATGAAAGCCCCTAGCAAAAGCCAGGTGTGGTGGCTTATGCGTATAATCCCAGCACTCTGAGAGGCTGAGGCGAGCGGGTCAGCTGAGGTCAGGAGTTCAAGATTAGCCTGGCCAACATGGTGATACCCATCTCTACTGAAAATACAAAAATTAGCTGGGTGCAGTGGCATATGCCTGTAGTCCCAGCTACTTGGGAGGCTGAGACAAGAGAAGCACCTGAACCCAGAGGCAGAGGTTGCAGTGAGCCGAGATCGTGCCACTGTACTCCACCCTGGGTGACAGAGTGAGACTCTGTCTCAAAGCAAAAAAGACCCTAGCGAGGACCCCTTAACCAAACTGCTTCCAAAGACTGGGCCAACAAAAATGTGAGATAATTTGTTTTTTTAGGCCACTAGGTTTTGGCATTATTTGTTATACACCAATAGATAACTGATATAGGCTCATTCTATACATATTTTTGATGATCTTTTTAAAAGAACTTTTTCTTAATTTCATAAATATTTAATATAATTTCAAAATATTATATTCTCAATGAGAAAACTCAACAAAGAAAGAGACAGACACATAAAATCACTGACAATCCTCCCATGCAGAGGTAAACAGAGTTAACATTTTAGAACCCTACAGTTTAGTCAGATTATACAGTATTAAGTTTGTTGAAGTGCATATTCACATGTGCAAAAATAGTTTTATTGAGTCTGTCTTAGCCCCAGACAGAGGCTGTGGGAACTGGACTTTCAAAATATAGTGAGTCCTAATTTGAGCTTTTTATTAAATTAAATAATTATGTAGATCATGTAGTAAGCCTTTGTAGAATTATTATGTTTCATTATTATTTGGTTACAGTCCAGGTGAGGTGACTTCCAAGGGTACCTAGCTCTCTTAGAAATAATAAAAGAAGGCTCTATCTTGGCAGACATTCGAGTTTAGAAAGCTCTTCCTGATGTCTAATCTGACTCCTTTCTGATACTATTAAAGTCCAAATTTGGGTGAGACTAGAGATAATAACATTCAATCCATATCTCTAGGAAAGAGTGACTTTTTCCTCAACCCTAGAAATGAGTCTGTAAGAGGAGTACTTTTGTTCTTCTGTGAAAAACCGGATGCTTGACATTCTCCACAGTATTGGGTTATTGGCTTCAATGCTGTAACAAACAGAGCACCAATACGTAGCGTTTCAAACAAGATAGACCTTACTTTCTGTCTTTTTAAATTTTCCACAGGTAGGAGTTCTCAATCTTTGTTGGAAAGTCTTCTTTAATATGTTCAGCTAAATAATCAAAATATATCTTTTTTAGGATTAATCACCTTAAACACCATTTTTGTAATTTATGTGTTCTATATATTACTCATGAAATAATACCTTATTTGTGTGGTACCATATTATTATTATTGTTGCTTAATTAAGGTATTTTCATGTTTTCTAACTGTAATTATTAGAATTCTGCAAGTCTGCTGCAGTGACATTTCTGGTTAGAAGTCAGCGTGGATGGGGCACTGAGCAATAAGGTAAATATTACTGTGTGAGTAAGCCCTGGTTTGCCCAAGATAGTTTTCATTTAGGCTTCCTGTCCCAATGTAATCATAAGTAGCATTGTATTAATCCATTCTTGCATTGCTATAAAGAAATACCTGAGACTGGGTAATTTATAAAGAAAAGAGGTTAATTGGCTCATGGTTGTGCAGGAGGTCAGGAAGCATAACACTGGTATCTGCTTCTGGGAGGACTCTGGAAGCTTAAGTTCATGGCAGAAGGCAAAGCAGGAGCAAGAGAGCTAGAGAATTGCTATACACTTTTAAACAACCAGACCTCAAGAGAACTCACTGTGGCTAGGACAGTACCATGGGGAATGGTGCTAAACCATTCATGAGAAATCTGCCCCCATGATCCAATCACCTCCCACCAGGCACCACCTGCAACACGGGGATTACATTTCAATATGAAATTTGGGTGGGGACATACATCCAAACTATATCAAGCATCTTTGTCATTCTCAGAAGTGTCCCTGTTTGGATGATAGGTTACAATATCATGCTACCTATGGGGTAGGATGGGGGGAACTACGGGGTAGGGTGTGGGAACTATGGGGTACTAATCTCACCTAATATGTACTTAACACTTCACATTTATCTCTTGTGGTATTCAAGTTGAGAAAGGATGCAGATTTTAAAGCCATGTGCTTTGGGTTATTTAGTTAGTATAGTGTATTGGGAGCTCAGGCTCTGGAATCAGAAAAAAAACTGGGTCTGAACCAAAGTTCAAGAGATCTTGGCAAGTTGCTTTATTCTCTGAGCCTTAATGTACTTATTTGTAAAATGGGAAAACTAAGAGCACCTCTCTCAAAGCAGTAGTTGTGGGAATTAAATGAGATAACCTATTTTTTAAATTATTAACACATAATAATTGTACATATTTATGAAGGGCAGAGTGATATTTGATACATGTATACAGTGTTTAATGATCACATCAGGATAATTAGGATATCCATCACCTCATTTATCATTTATTTGTGTTATGAACACAAATTTATTATCTATCTTTTTGAACATAGATAATAAGTTGTTACCTATAGCCACCCCATAGCATGATAGAACAGTGGAACTTATTTCTTCTACCTAGTAATTATGGAGATGACCTAGACTTCTGTTAGTTTCCTAAAGCTGCTGTAATAAAGTATCATAAACTGGGTGACTTAAAACAACTGAAATGTATTGTCTCACAGTTCTGAAGGCTAGGAGTCCCAAATCAAGGCACCAGCAGAGCCATGCTCCCTCTGAAACCTACAGGGGAGAATCCTTGCTAGTTTCTTGTGGTTGGCTTGCAGATGCAACACTACAATCCTCCATCTTCACATGGCATTTTCCCTGTGTCTCTACACACTGTTCCCTCTGTGCATGTCTTGTCTGCATCTGAGTTCAAATTATCCTCTCCATTTTTTTTATTAGGATACCTATCATATTGGATTAGGGCCTACCCTAATGGCCTCACCTTAACTTGACTACACATGCACCTACATCTGTTTCCATAGAAGGTCACATTCTGAGGTAGTAGGGGTTAGGACTTCAACATACCTTTTCAGGGAGGCACAATTTAATCCATAATACTATTTTTAAAGTATTTAGTTATTTGCTTGGCCCATAATAAGCTCTCATTGATCTTTTCTGCTGTTATATTCAAACAGAAAAACCCTTTGTTAGGCCAAAATCATATAAGATAGAGGGAATTTTGGTCACTGCAAGAGAAACTGCTATTTGACTTTAAACATTTATTTTTCCTTCCTCCACTCTGAGAGAGACTCTGATTTTGGTCTTGACTGTGGCTACCTGGAAAGAGAACTGAAATGTACATCCTTACTGGTAACTGGTTGTGGTAATACAGCTAAGTTTGACCAAGAAGGTGCAGGTGGACTGTAAGTCCTTAATGAGAAGGAAAATAATGCCTTACCTTTCTTTTGCTCCTTCTCACTGGCCAGAATGAATGAAGATGGCTGAAGCTGGAGTTTTTCTCTGAAGCAACCACGTGTTGGAAACTTCATGTTGAAGATGCCTGAGTAATACTACAGAGGGGGTCTGGGTCCCTGGTGGATATTCCAGATCTGGGTGTTCACGGTGATATGAGAAAGCAGTAAACTTCAGTTTTGCCTAAATAGCTGTTACTTGGGGCATTCTGTCATTTACGGACAAATCTGACCTGGATTAATACACCTCCACTGGGTACCAAGACTGATCTAATAGTCAAAAAGGTTTCATTCCATCTAGATATTTCTCTAGAACAGGACCTAAAGAAGTTCTTTAACTGAATTTCTTATGGAAGTAATAGGAGAGTTCCTTGTGCTTCATTAAATGCTGTATTGGTAAATATATATGGTTTACAATGACATGCAAATATAATAAGCTATAAATCATTGGATTCTGATATTTTTAGTTTAGTCTCATTAGTGAACTGCTAAGAAATCTTGGATAACATATCTAGAATAACACTCTCTGTCTCCAATGTGGTACGGATCCTTCTCTGGATCCTGTGCTGTTGGTCTCATCCATATATCCTTTAGTGTCTGGTCAGCATGGCTGTCAAAGGTTTACTTTGGGACCTACAGAGAATTCTTAGTCTTTGATCATTAACTTGAGGACTGACCCAGCAAAACTGAAGCTCTGACTGACTTGAGTGTACTCTCAGCATCTTTCACTTTACTGCCTGTATTCTCTGCATATGTGATAGAGAATATAATTTTAAAGTCTGTGTGGAAAAAAGTATTTCTACTGGAAATCCAAACTGAAATTCGATCCTTCTTTTTTTCAGCTCATGATATTTTCTTTGTGAGATCATGTACCATTTCCTGGCTCCAGAAGCTGGAGGAGGTGACTGTTACAGCTTAGTCATTTTGTCAGAGGCGTTTGAACCAGAGTAACTCCATCTTTAATAGGGGCTGAGCAAAATGAGGCTGAGACCTACTGGGCTGCATTCCCAGACAGTAAAGGCATTCCAAGTCACAGGATGAAATGGGAGGTTGGCACAAGATACAGATCATAACGACCTCGCTGATAAAATAGGTTGCAGTAAAGAAGCCAGCCAAAACCCACCAAAACCAAGATGGCCATGAGAGTGACCTCTGGTTGTCCTCACTGCCACCGGGGCCCTGACAGTTTACAGATGCCATGGCAACATTGGGAAGTTACCCTATATGGTCTAAAAAGGGGAGGCATGAATAATCCACACCTTGTTTAGCATATCATCAAAAAATAACCATAAAAATGGGCAACCAGTAGCCCTCGGGGCTGCTCTAAGGAGTAGCCATTCTTTTACTCCTTTACTTTCTTAATAAACTTGCTTTCACTTTACTCTGTGGGCTCACCCTGAATTCTTTCTTGCACAAGATCCAATAACTCTTGGGGTCTGGATTGGTACCCCTTTTCTGTAACATCTTCATGCCAGCTATAATGCGAATAACATGATGCAAGACAGTAGGTAAGCAAACTGTGATTATCTTCAAATAGTATCAGCTTTTATCACTCACTAATAAATATGCCCAAAACACACCCAAAGTGACAAGGTAGAAGAACCAAAATTGGAGGCTGGGTACCGTTTAGTATCTTTTAATCAATGTGATCTATGAAGGTTACACTAAAATAAGTAAGAGCTCATTTACTGATTTTGATCTTTTTTCTTCTTTTGTTTTATTGAAGTTCCATTTGCATTATATCATCCCTGTATCAGTTCAGTTTGGCCTGGAGAAAGGATATTGTATACCTTTTGGATGGGTTGGCCAGGAAGACCAGATTCTGGCAAGATAGTACACTTGACAGTGACAACTAAAGAACATGCAACCTGGGGCACAGAGTGGGGTGGAACCTTGGCAGTAGAAGTATTAGGGAGCTACAGCAGTGCCTTCTCATACATGATGTTTGCCAGAAATACTCTTCGCCACAAAGAAGGGCAGTGGTGCTAAAATCAGGAAGTGGGAGCAAAGGGACCAAAAAGACTTTGTGGCCAGAGCCAATATTGCCCATAGTGTAGAAATATGAGGTTGGCAAACTTTCCCCAAATCTCTGAATCTAACTTAAGTCTCTTTCTTTCTGATCTTGGGTAATTTTGTTTACCTCTAAAATACAGCACTCAATCCTTTATTGCATGCTGTAGCTAAGTATGGTCACACCTGTGGGAATGGTAAGCTTATTGTGGGAAAGGATCACATTTATGTTGCTGTTGATGAAGATTATTTTTCCCACTGAACCTAGCATAGTGATTCACACAGTCACTGCTGCTCATTAAAAATGTTCCAAATGGAAGAAACAATCCAAACAGGAATTAGCAAGTAAAAAGCCTTGTTGTTAAGTGTCAGTAAGTTTCATGTGAACAGCAATAAGGACCATCAGGAGAATATTTAAGTAATGAAATTATGATGTTCATTTGCCTCTAGGGCTTCTAAGAGACTGAGAAAAGCCTGGCTCATCTCCATTTACTAATGCAACCAGAATGTTTTGAAAAACACATTTTAGAAAAGAGTGACACAAAATTGTGATACATTTCTAACCATTTGACAAATTAACACTTTGTTTTTAAACCCAAACGTAGTGTAATATTACTGTTATTCATACAATAATGAAAGGATGTGTTAAAATATATTTATTTATAATGCTTAAAATGGGGTGGTGTTATAATGTGTCATAAGTTTAAGATTAAGAGTGAGATGTTTTAATTTTAGCATATCTATGCTGCCCTAGGTGTAACTGCCCAGTGGGTTCTTCCCGCCTGCTGCGCAAACAAAATCAATTCACAGAGACCATGGCATTTCAGTAGAGAAAGAGTTTAATTGACATGAGGCCAGCCATTGCTATGTGGGAGATGGAGTTATTATTCAAATCAATCTCTCCAAGAATTTTATGGCTGGAGTTTTTCAAAGATAGTCTTGGGGAAAGGATGGGGGTCATGAGGCAATGGGTGCTTGCTGCTGATTGGCTGGGGGTGCAATCACAGGGGTGTGGAAATGGTCTTCCTGTGCACTTGACTTGCTTCTGGGTGGGGCCACAGAAGCTAGTGTTTGGTGGGTTTAGGTGGGGCCTTTGGTTACGAAACATGAAAAAAATCCTTAAAAGATATCTCAAAAGGCCAATCATAGGTTCTAAAATAGTGATGCTATCTGCAGGAGTAATTGGGGAAGTTGCATATTTTGTAATCTCCAGAATAATGGCTGGCTATCCTTTATGTGTGCACCTTAGCAGAATTCAGGCTCCTCTATTCTCTTAGCCTGGTGGTCTTTCCTTTGCTTTACAAAGGCAGTTGAGTTTATGGGAAGGACTATGATCACTTAACCTGTAAACTAAATGTTTCCCAAAGTTAGCTTCACCCAAGTCCAGGAATAATTAAGGACAGCTTGAAGGGTAAAGGCAAAACTGGGTGGCTAGATCGGATCTCCCCCACTGCCAGTGTTTTCTTACTGGTACAGTTTTTGCAAAGGTGGTTTCTTAGGTTTAACATCATAAATCTGAAGCTTTTCAAACACTGAAAGCTCAAACCAAATGGCCCTTCTCAACTGCCTGTGACAGACACTGTCTATCTTAGAAGTGTTTAGTAGAAATGTATTAAAAAGATGCGAAGGACACCCAAAAGACTAGCAACTGAAGTTACACATTATGCACTCACATTTCAAAAGGATTATCTACTCATCCTCTATAAGAAGGGGAAAGGATGTACTAGGTTCCACAAATCAGCCCCAGTGCTGACATTGCCCCAGTAACATATCTGAAAGTTCACACGCTCTGATTAGAAAAACAATGTAGGATCTATTGAATATGTCTACATTTCCCACTTTTGATCATTACTAATTACCAATAAAGATTGTGTGTGCAGCATTCTATAGGTTCTGAAAACAAGATATGTATGCTCTATAGTTTGGAACCAACCTTCATCACAAGATGACTAACTTGATTAGGTAGTATAAGAGATGTACCAAATGAGTGAAATAGATATATTTATTGGAGCAATTGAGAGGGAGTGATAATTATAGGAGGGTCAGGTGTGGGTGGTCAGTGGCACTTGATAGAAGGTTGGAAACATAAAATTTAGCCTAGCAAAAATGAAATTTAACTTACAAATACAGCATCCTGATCTTGAATCTGAACAACCAACTGTATAGGTGCAAGGTAAGAACGTGTGGGTTATCTCCAACTCATTTTTAATACTGTTTTTAATTAACAAGAAGTTTAAACAATGCAACAATTTAATGGGGCTGAGAAAAAAGTTTAACACAGTCAGGTAAAGTACTTGTAATAATTACACAGAACAAGAATGATGATAATCCAGACCATCTGTATTGGTCACACCACACATGGATTATTGTTTTCAGCTCTGGAAACCACAATTTGAGGAAAGTTACAGATAAATTGGGACATTTACAATTGAGAGGGATCAGAATAATGAAAGGATACTGAGTCTCACAGTGCTTTAACTAGCCAGAGAATAAAGATTCAGAGGTTGACAGGCTCACCCAATATTACCAATGGCTTTATAACCTAATTACTTAGAGTTGTCCTGGGATAAATTGAGTGGCAAATTGTTACTAGAGGTATTTAAACCTGAGCATGACCACTGGGCAAGGACATTGTAGGGGATGATGAAGGATAGAAAGGGTGCTAGGTGTTCTCCTTTGCTTGTGAGTAAAGAGAAACCTACTTGCGCTTCTTTAGGAGTGGGGAAAGTGGTGATTAGAACAATTTTTGTAATGAATCTAGGACTAGAAAATTTGTCACAATTCCAAGTATCCCTAGATTTTTCTTTTCTCTGTCTATCATGGCCAGCATGATCTTTTTCTCATGGAATCTTAGCTTTTTTTCTGTAGGTCTACTTCATTATTCCCTTGCAACTGGCTGGTTAGTCACTGAGTTCTCTGGGGAAAATTCCAGAGCAAGTGAGTGTGACAGGCTTAGCTACATACTTTTGCCTCCATTGAGCACAGCTTGTTGAACCACACCTCCTCCTAGGAGGCTGCCAACTGTTAAAAGATAAACTTAAGCACATTAACATTTTAAAGAGTTTATTTGAGCAGACAGTGATTCATGAATTGAATTGACAGTGCCAAAGCACAACCAGGTTGGGCTCCACTGAAGGGGAATAATGGAAAAAGTTTTATTCGGTGTTCTCGGAAGCAAGACAAAGAAAATATTTGATTGGCTAAAGTAGCCTTAAAGTCCCTAGTTAGAGGTTAGTTGGCAGTTTCTGATTGGTTAAGATTAAGTTCCATTTTCCTAGGCTATGACTATTCCCTCTGAGCTGGGTTTGAGTTCATATGTATGAACTCAGGGGGCCAGAGTCACCTCAGTTTGATGGTTTCCCAATTAATTATTTTAACACAGCCTAGGGATCAGCTCTTCTTGGGCTAGTTACCAATCTCTCATCCAGTCAACTGGCCATTGTGCCAGCTACAGTGACTTCCCTACAAAGCAACCGGGAGTGGGAATGAAGAAAACAGCTTGAGCTGAAGGTGGGTTTGAGCAGTGGCCTGCAGTGTGGTTCATATACATGGAAATACTAGATGGCATTAAAATTCCTCTACCACTTGTAATTCCTCAATTCCATGATGCTAATGTTATTGGTGGGTCTTTGTTTTCAGATCTCGCAAGATGGTGGCGGCTGCTCCCAACATGGCAGCAAGCTTTTTGTTCTCTGACCTGGGGTTCTTGGCCTCACAGATTCCAAGGAATGGAACCTTGGGCCATGCGGTGAGTGCTAAAGCTCTATGAGAAGCCATGGGTCATGGAAGAGAACCATGGAACCCAGCGAGTAGTATTCAATGACTAGGATGAACCCAGGCACTTAGCCATGCAGGAACAATGGCAAGCCTCTAGCCCGATCAGGAGTGGCACTGGGCGCCTCTCTGGATCAGAAGTGCAGCAGATACCCTGGTGGATCCAGAGGGGTGGAAGTCAGCAGCAGGTCTGCAACAGCCTCGATCAACAGTGGTGGATGGCGAGTGACAGCTGAGCTCCAGCCTGAACAAACACAGAGCAGAAGAGTGTGCAGTTGCAAGATTTAATAGAGTGAAAACAGAGCTCCCATACAACGGGAGGGGACCCAAAGGGGGTTGCCTGATCCAGCTCAAATGCCTGGGTTTATATCCCGATCATGTCCCTCCCCCTGTGCTCTTAGGTGATAGATGATTTGACTATTTCCTTGCCTCCTGCTTTTGGCCTAATTGATATTTTAGTGAGCTCTCTTTACTACCTGATGGGTCAGGTGTGAGCTGAGTTATAAGCCCCATGTTTGAAGGTGGGTGTAGTCACCTTCCCCAGCTAGGCTTAGGAATTCTTAGTCAGCCTAGGAAATCCAGCTAGTCCTGTCTCTCACTAGTAGGATTAGAATTCGACCTTATCATTAAAAATGAGATAAAGGGACTGTATTAGTCCATTCTCATGCTGCTATGAAATTACCCAGGACTGGGTAATCTATAAAGAAAAGAGATTTAATAGACTCACAGTTCCACATGGCTGGGGAGGCCTCAGGAAACTTACAATCATGGCAGAAGGCACCTCTTCACAGGGCAGCAGGAGAGAGAATGAGTGCCAGCAGAGGAAATGCCAGACCCTTAAAAAACTATCAGATCTCGTAAGAACTCACTCACGATCATGAGAACAGCATGGGGGAAACCACCCCATGATTCAATCACTTCCCACCAGGTCCCTCCCATGACACGTGAAGATTATGAGGATTACAATTCAAGATGAGATTTTGGGGGGGACACAAAGCCTAACCATTTCAGGGAGAATATGTCAATTCCTGATATGGAGAATAAGAAACACGTATCATTGGAGTAAATAAAATAGTAAGGAGAAAGGAGTGTTTGGAACCAAATAAAGGTAGATTCTGATTAGTTTTATTATCATTTCTCATTATTTTTTTGTTTATAATATTGTCTTTTATTACATACTTTCCTTCTCTTAACTTTGGAGGTGCCATGGGCCTATTGCTAGACAAACAGTAGCAAAGGTGTTCAATTTGCAAAGATGTAAAATACATTTTTGAGATATGAAGCACTATGAATGTTTCATGAGTTAAAAATAATATGTCATAGTAAGTGGCTTCCTTCTTATTGGTGGTTGGTTTCTCTATATCAGCCATGTGATAAAATGAAGTCAAAGCAAGAATGCAACAAGGCATGTTTCCCCCTTGATTTCTTGGTATCTCTATGTTTTAAAAAAAATTTACAGAAAATGTTTGTTTTTTATTTCAGTTCATCTTTCTTTTACCCCTTCCTTAGCTGTCTTCCTTTCTCAAAGTTCTTGCAATCTATTTCTTACTAACATGAGACCCTAACGTATTTTCTACAAAATGTCAGTATGAACAAAGTGACCACTTGCCATAGGAACTCAGCCTGACTTTTAAAAGAAGTTTTAAAATAGTGTGGGTAAGAATGATATGAATCCATTTAGATTTGTTATAAATACTACTACCTTCTTCAACTCAATGTCCAAAAGGACCTTCATGTCCCTAAGGGCTAGAAAAGGAACAGCTCAGACAGCAGCCACATTCCCATGAACTTGCTTCCCATGACCTTGCTTCACAGGGGCCTGACCCAGATGTGGTGGGAAGCACAGGACAGCAAATCCTTTACTGAATCTTTTTATGCATGAGGTTGGCCTGGCCTTAAATGTCCCTACTACAATGACTTTAAAAATGGTGATTAAATAATGTAAAACATATTGCAAATAAAATGTAAATTATCTAAAGGAAAGAAGCTACAGACTGAAAGATTGGAAATGTTTAACAGTAGCAAAATCCAAACTAAACCATAAGAAGACAGTGTGGAGTGTCTGTGTGTGTGTGTGTGTGTGTGTGTGTGTGTTGTAAGAATCAGGTGGCGTGTCCTACTGAAAAGCCTGTATATTTTACCAGTTGGTGCCTTTTGGGGAAAATAAGAGGAATCTAACGCATACACGCATATGTGCACATACACACACTCACACAGAATTTAAATGCTAGAGAAGAGTGAAAATAAACCATGTACACTGTTCCCTTTAGCTTAAATAGCCAGCGGCTATCAAGGCACCATAACTCCTTTTAGATTCAGTTAGAGGGAAAAAACTTTTCATTTGTATATTTTTCTATGCCCTAGTTAGAAGAAATATTTTCCTCTTAGAAATTCTTTTGAAATGATTTTCTATTCCACAGCAAACTCTGGAATTATTACTGTTCCATTATTCATTTGTTATAGGTTCTGTCTTGGTTCAAATTATCTCTAGTTACCTTTCTGGTAAGTTACTGACATTTTTTTGTGGGATGTGTCGGCTGATAAGATTCAAAGGAGACAACTCCTTCAGTGATTTCAGTGATAATAAAAATATGCACAAGAAACATGGTCTTTAGTAATTAAAGGGTTAGTAATACATATGCATGATACCATGTTCTAGTCCTTCACGAAACAGGAAGTCCGGGTTCCCAGATCAATATTGTGAAGAGCTCAGATCTTCTGGGTTGGTCAATTGGGCTACACAGTATCTCTGGAGAGTGGCATTTGGGGTCCAGAAAATGGTGCAAACATTTAAAAACTTTTTCATCATGTCACCAGCTAGCCCAAATATAATCTGTCTGAGATGGAAATCTAGGAATTTATTTTTCTTTCTTTGCTAGCTTCCTTTTTCACCCCTTCCGTCTATCAATTTCCTCAGTCTATCCTTTCTTCTTCTTTCTTCCCAGAGACTGGATTCCATTTTGGATGGAGTGGTATTGAGGCTTTACTATTTCATGTCAGGAGATTTAGGTCCTTATCACTGTGCTCAATGGAACAAGGAAAGGCTGATGCTTCTCAACACTACTAACCGCTACTTATGTATTCACATGAGCACAGTTTCTATTTTCTCTTCTGAAAACTCCTTCCTCACCATTTTAATTTTAATAACATCTCCCCCTCCCCACATACATCCTTCAAAGCAAGAAGCACCAGCATCTGCAGTTTTATGAAATTGATTGACTGAGATGGTGGAAGTGTCAAGATTTTTTTTTTTTTTTAGGCAATCCAATTGGAACCAGAGAGGAGGAGAGTGAGGATGATTGGTGGTGTTACTTGTTTGTCTGGAAGTTGTACTAGCATAGCAAACATAGTGTAATTAAGACACTACTTTATTTTTCTCTCTTACTTTTCCCTTCAAAATATATTCAATGGAGAAACGTTTTCCTGCTACTGAGTGACATTTCCAACAGGCCCCATAACCACTATGCAATAGAGTCAGAGAGTCTCGATTTAGTAATTAAGGCTTTGCAGAGAAGCAGGTGGGAACCTGTGGTCTGTGAGGGCAGTGGGAAGGCTGGTTGGCTCTCTTCCTTGACCCCCTGCCCTCCTCATTTTTGCCAAACTCAGATTTTGGCAGCTCTGGCATTTGAAAGTCTGGGAAAAGCCTTTCTTTCAAGTTCATACATGACTGGTATTACTATAAGCAGACTTCTTAAAAGATGAAAGTGTTCCCTTTCTCTTGTGAATTGATTTCATGGGTTCCGAAAATCCCTCTGACACCCCTGGTGGTTTCTCAACTCAAATTCCTGTCATTACCTCAAAGGTTGTTTAATCCCTCCGAAGCTCCTGGAAATCTTCAGAAAACCGAAGCACTGCACATTTTATTTATTTATTTATTTGTTTGGTTGTTTATTTTTGAGATGGAGCCTCTCTCTGTTGCTTAGGCTAGAGTGCAATGGTGCGATCTCTGCTCACTGCAACCTCCACCTCCTGGGTTCAAGTGATTCTCCCGCCTCAGCCTGCTGAGTAGCTGGGATTACAGGCACCTGCCAGAACGCCTGGCTAAGTTTTTTATTTTTGTAGAGATGGGGTTTCACCATGTTGGCCAAGCTGGTCTGGAACTCCTGACCTCAGGTGATCCACCCGCCTTGGCCTCCCATAGTGCTGGGATTACAGGTGTGAGCCACCGCACCCAGCCAGCACTGCACATTTTAAGTGTATGTTCTATGAGTTTTGAGAAAGGTATACATGCATGTAACCATCTTGCTAATCAGGATATAGACTATTTCCATCACGCCCAAGGAGTTCCCTTTTGCACTTTGCAGTCCATCAATCTTCCTCTACCCCTTAGCTCAGACAACCATGAATCTACTTTTTGCCATTATAGATTAGATTTTCCTGTGATAAATTTTTATACAAATAAAATAATATACTAAATATTCATTTGTGTCTGGCTTCATTAATGTAGGATAATGATTTTGAGATTATTCATGTCAATCAGTGTTACCATTCATTGATTTATTTCATTGTTGGATGGTATCCCACTAAATTGATGTACCACAATTTGCTCATCGATTTACTTATATGTTTTTGAGTTGTTTCCAGTTTTTAGCTCTGATGAATAAAGCTGCTGTGAACATTCATGTACAAGCCTTTGTGTAGACAATTGTTTTCTCTTAGTAAATACTTAGTGGTATTGTTGGGTAATATAGTAAATATATGTTTAGCTTTATGAAGTGCTGCACCATCTTAATCTCCCACTAGCAATGTAGGAGTGTTCCAGCTGCTCCACATTTTTCTCAATATTTAATACTGACAACTTTAAAATATTAGACAATCCAGTGGATATATAGTGATATCTCATTTAGATTTTAATCTGCAATTCACTGATGATATACTATTGAGCATCAGATCTTTCATAATGTACTTTAAAACTATTTTGCTAAGACACATACCCAGCATATGGAAGACCTTCAATAAATATTTGTTGAACTTATACAAATAAATACAGAAAATGCAGCTCATTAAAGGATTTGAGTTAATTTCCTGGCATTTATGAAATACTGAGCAAGTTACCAAATGAGAGCACTTAAGCTAATTCTCAAGTATTTAAAAGAAAGCGTACAGCCTCATCTGTCTACCAACTATGGCCCCCAGGCAATTTGCTCAAGGTCAAATAGTGGTGGAACAATGATTAGAAATCACATTTCATCATCCTCAATTTAATTCCCTTTATATTTGACTCAGGATAAATGTGAAACATTGATTTTTCATATCATTTTATTGAATTTATGTTTTATTCAATTACTGTTTTGCCACAGTATCTCTCCCTGTTCATTATTAAAAACTTCAGCTCTTGATAAAAACCTAATCACCTAAAATTTATTTCCTTTCATAAAAATGTATTTCAAGTTCCAGATTCTTGATTAACAAATGAACCTTCAAATAAGTGTTTATTTGGGGAAATTAACATATTAGGTAGCAACTTTGTTTCCCATCTTATTATTTTATAAACAATTAAAGATTAACCAATTCAAAGGTGAATTGCTTTAAATAAGAAGTGATCGATGTATCAGCTCTGAGGCCTGTAATTGCATTTAGCTGTAACACAAATGAGTTGTATGTGTGCTGTGTGCAATTAACTGAAAGTCTGGGATGCTCTGTTGCTCAAGCCAGGGCATCAACACCATTTAAATGCTTTGTTAAGATCAAATAGCCAGCAAGAAACAATTCAATAAATGTCTCTGGTTTCTACAAACAGAGGTTCAGATAAAATATTGCCCGAAGCAAAATTCTATTTAGGCGAGGAAACAGGAAATAGAGCATTATAATATGACTCTGATGTCAAAAACAGGAAACTTCTGAAAGCATCACTGATTTAGCAATTTTGATTAATTTTTTAACCAAAAAAACTGCTCTTTTGTAGTACTTTTTAAAAGAGAAAAAAAGGGGAAAATGCCTCACTAGCCCTTGGCGCGCATTTTATTTTTCATTTCTAACACGGCATATCACATTGACAACTCGTTTTAAGTTTGAATTTGTCTTACTAAGTAATCATTTGTGTATGCTATTTTTTCACTGAATTGCAGTGTATGAGAAGCAGTCTCTCAAATCACCAGATAGAATATGTGACAATCAGTTTAGTTTGTAGTCAATGTTCATTATTCCTCTACGTTTCTTTATTTTGGTAGTTTAATCATAGTTCTTAATAACTGCCTTGAAATGTAGAGATAAAAGTAATGTCTAATTTTGGTATCTTTAGTCACAAAAATAGCTGTGGAACAAACGGTAGACTAGGAAGATAGAAGGGTGAGTCTTCAAATATCCTATTACATATTAGTTGAAGAAGATTTCCTAAAACGTTCCTGTTTCTCCCTACATTTATTCAGGAATTGGTTGGGGGAAAAGCAAAGTAGAGAAATTCAACAGATGCTTAATTTCTGGTTGGTGCTTTGCCTATATATTACTGTACTGTTGCATTACTGACACTTATCACAGTGTGGGTTGCTAGTTATTAAATGTAATGGAATAACCTGATTTATTGTTTATAACACCCATAATTTAGAAATGTTGAAGATGAAGCTCTTCAGTTTAAATTGATAAATTATCCAAGGTTATATATTAATAGTATGTGCTTGATTAAGTCAGTGAACTCAGATTTGGGCAATTCTGAGGTTCATGTTCTGTTTACTATGGCAATACTATAGTATTGCCATAGTAAAATTTACACAACATTTCATGAAAAGAGACATGTGACAATTGGGAAAGCCACAAGAATTTATGAGTTAATATTTACAAAGACCTCTGAAAATCCATAAGTATAGTAGATTTTTATGTAGTAAGTGTTTTTCAGAAGAAACAAATTTCAGGTATTTGCTTAGTTTTTGAATAGTTAAAATTAGGCAGTTAAAATTTATTTGGAAACTGGACAACATAGTGAGATTTTGTTCCTACTACAAACAAAAATGATCTGGGTGTAGTGGTGTGTATCTGTGATCTCAGCTACCTGGGAGGCTGAGATGGGAGGAGAGTTTGAGCCCACAAGGTCAATGCTGCAGCAAGCTGTGTTTGCACTACTGCTTACCACCTTGGGTGACACAGTGAGACCTTGTCTCAATTTTTTTTATTTCAATTTGGCTCAAGTCAGTCACCTTTTATATTTAATTATAATGCAAAGTCAGTGATGTTTTGAAATTTTAGATTACATACATATCATGGAAGATTAAAATCATAACATTATTTTGAATTTTTTTCTACTAGGTGAAAAAGGATATCTTTTTTTATGCATGCTCTAAATCTAAAATACATATAATCAAGTCACAATCCACAGACACTTGAGTATGTTATCTGGGGTACATACTATTATTTTAATATCTAGAATGGGAAACTCATTGTGGCAGAAACTCAAGAGCTTCCTTTAAATTTGATCTTCCTCTTTCTCTGAACGTGTTACAATGCTTTCTAAGCATTATGAGGTTCTAGAGAAGAGATTTTCACTTTAATTTGTATCAAATTCATGAGTGAATAAATTCTGCAGTATGCTTAAAACACTCTGAGAAGTAGGATAGAGAAAAACTCTATAATCCTCTTATGGTTTTTTTTTTTAATGTGTTAATAAAATAATAATATGCCATCTACTTAAAATCCTTTTTGAAACAAGGTGCAGGGATAAATAAATAATCCAAGTAACATGGTATTTTCAATTTTAGGCAAAGGACTGATAAGAGTTTGATCCTTCTTCAAGGCCTGGTGGGTCTGAAATAATCTTATCCACACATGAAAAACATTCAAGGTATTGAAAGGACCTGGTTATAATTACACAGTTCATGGTGGCAACTCATAGAATAAAATTCAACTAATTCATTCCTTAGTCACATGTTATCCATTAGTTTAGCAATCTTGGATTCCTTAAGATTAAAGTATAATGAATAGTCTCTCTTCATTTGACTAACAAACGGGACTAATGCCTTCCACAGAACAGAGCTTTTTCTTTTCCTTTCATGATACTTTATTTACGTGTTCTCATAGCAAATCTTTCATCTTCCAGTTGCTCAGAATAGATAAATGAAGAATAATCTATCTAATATTAACATAATTCTGTAAAGAACTATAGCAATGTCTTATTTACAAAAGCCAATTATACAATTATTATGCATAATGCACTTAGGAGTCCATTTAAACCAGGGGTTTTGAGTTACATGTTTAAGCAATATAAGTACCAGACAATGGTTGTTTCCCTGGTGTATGATGGAGCCAACACCAGTCAGAGGTATATTATTAAATCTGATTAATTTATCAGTCAGGATAAGGTAGGCAATTCTCTGGTAACAAACCATCCTCAAATCTCAGTGCTATATAGGCACTATTTCTCTCTCTCTTTTTTTTTTTTAATTATACTTTAAGTTCTAGGGTACTTGTGCACAACGTGCAGGTTTGTTACATATGTATACACGTGCCATGTTGGTGTGCTGCACCCATTAACTCGTCGTTTACATTAGGTATATCTCCTAATGCTATCCCTCCCCTCCACCCCTCCGCACAATAGGACCCGGTGTGTGATGATCTTGCTCCACTAGATGGCTCATACTTGCTCACACTACCCGTCATGGGTCGTTAGAAGATCTCTGCTTATGGTCGCTCAGGAATTCATCTGACAAATCAGCCGCCACCTTGAAAATCATGGGTCACTGTGCTGGAAGCAAAAGAGAGAAATGTGGTGGGTTTGCCCTCAACATTTAAATACTCTGGCCCAGAAGTGGTTTGTCACTTCTGCTCATCACTTATGGGTGACAAGTGCTAGAACTGGTCACCTAACCCCACCACAAGGGGACGAGCATGTACAATCTTACCATATGGATGTAAGGAGACAGAACAGGAAATATCTGTGAAACAGTGGTATTGTCAAAACCAATGTGTAAGATTAACTTCTGCTTTAAACAAGTATATGTATTACTGCAGCAATGCTGCTCAAAAATAACTGCTGGATGGAGTAGTAGGTTATAGAAATTATGTAGACTGGGCACAACTTGCTACAAGTAAGAGATGAGCTGCATGGTACCTAATAAAGATGGCATATTTTCTGGAACATATGAGCAATTTGTCTTTTTAAGCATAAAGGAATGAGGTCAAGACAATAATGATTTCCACTGAAGCAGTTAGTTACATGGAGCTGACCAGTTGTTTGGATACTTTTCAGACACTCTGGGACAGAATTACATGGTGGAAGTATGTGCACTGTGATGGTTCAAGACTTGATTGGCGATATTTTGGGTATCTTAAACCTCTTCTTTAAATAGGCTACCAAAAATTTGAAATCAAAAAGACTGAGAATCACTGCTTTAAAAAGTGAGGTATGATTGGAGGGAATAGGGTCCACCCTCTAATAAACAGTAAAGAAATCAGAAGTCCTTGCTGGATGCAGTGGCTCACACCTATAATCCCAGCACTTTGTAAGGCCCAGGTGGATGGATGGCTTGAGCCCAGGAGTTTGAGACTAGATTGGGCAACCTGGCAAAACCCTGTCTCTACACAAAATGCAAAAATTAATCAGGTGGCGCCCCTGTGGTCCCAGCTACTTGGGAGGCTGAAATGGGAGGATCACTTGAGCTCGGGAGATCAAGGCTGCAGTAAGCCAAGATCGTGCCAGCGCACTGCAGCTTGGGCTGCAGAGGGAGACGCTATCTCAAAAACTAAATAAATAAAAAAGTCCTGTTGTTGTCAAGAAGTCAGTAGATGATTTTTCCTAATATAATGATCTTAAGGACTTCATTTTTTCCATTTTTATTTCATTTTATTTATACCGCATTTCTTATTGGGTTTTCAATGCAATAATGCAATGATTTTAAATTTTTATTCACTGAGATTTGTGGATGGTTTGTTACCAGAGTATTGCCTACCCTATCTCAAAAAAATAAATAGCTATATAAGAGTTTATATAAGCAATTTACTTATTGCTTATACAAGAACACTTATAAAAGCACTGAAGCTGGAGTACAGTGGCACGACCATGGCTCACTGCAGCCTCACCCATGGAGGCTCAAGCGACCCTCCCACCTCAGCGTCCTGTGTAGTTGGAACTACAGGTTACCATGCCAAGCTAATTTTTAAATTTTCTGTAGCGACAGGTTTCACTATGTTATCAGGGCTGGGCTCATATTCCTGGGGTCAAGCGATCCTCCTGTCTTGGCCTCCCAAAGCACTGGGATTACAGGCATGAACCACCGCACCTGCTTTGATCTTAAATACAACTTTTCTTGAAAAAAAGTTACCATGGCAAGTGCTAACTTTTTTCTCCTACTATTGGTTTTGAAAAATTTTAAACATACAGGTTAAAATAATAGTACAACAAATATCTATATATCTTTTTACTTAGAGTCACCATTTGTTTACATTTTTTCATATTTTCCTCTATTTTAATCAGTCTACATAAATGTATACATATACATATACATACTAAACGTATGTATACATGTATGTGTGTATACATCATATACTCACACATACACATTAATATTACTTTTCTTTGTGAAACTATTTGAGAATAAGTTTAGACATGGCATTTTTGTTCTAAATACTTCAGTATGTATCTTATAAGTACATGGATATTCTTCTACATAAGCATGACATAATTATCACATTCAAAATTTAACAACAATGAATTAAATATTTAATGTACAGCTCATTTGAAAATTGTCCTTGTTGTCCGAGTAATAACCTTCATAGCCACCTGCCCTTCCCCCATCCTTAATCCAATCATGAATGAAGCCTTCTATTTAGTTACAGCAGAGACTCTGCTGTGGGAACCTAGATCTGCTTCTCTCCTAGGGAATAACCTCAGGCAGCCAGGACCTGCTCTGCCTCTGGGGCTCACAGATTGCGTGAAGTACAAAGATGAGCTGAAAGTGTGACTCCCAAGCACCAACTGATGGGACAACTCTGAGGTCATCTACTTGCCCTCAAGGGACCGAGGCAGCTCTCTCTGTGAGATTGCTGATATGCAACTGGGCTTGGCCTCTTTATTCTTCTTAGACTGACTTGACTTCTCACTTTCCTATTTCTCCTGGGAACACTCGTAAGGAATGGCTCAGTGAATTTCCTTCTCAAGGTCAGCTTTGGGGATATATATTTACACATATAGTATATGTATGTATGTAACCAAACAAAGATCATTCCTTTTACAGATTGTTCTCAATTTGGATTTTTCTGATTGTTCATCATGATTAGATTTAGACAAAATATTGTTGACAAGAATACTACGTAATACATAAGTGATGATGTGTCTTCCTAATACAGGTTTTTGAAATTTTAAATTCTGATAACTGCTTTTCTTCCAAGAAATGCCATTATATTTTGGCCAGTACTCAAATGAAATAGAGACATTCTTTTAAAATCCAATGTATTCCATTTTATTATGCTTTGCATTTCCCCTCTTGAATTTCTCCTAGTTTACTTACCTCTCTACAGAGTAATAAAACATTCTTATTCATAAGAAAAAGAAAAAAAACCTGATGCAACTGAAATTGCTTTAAATTATTCACCTCTCACACTATTCTTACTTTGATGTTTAATATTATTATTTTATCTGCTTAATCCCATAATACATATTCTGATATAAATCTGCAAATTGTTGAAAACAACTTACCTAACATTTCAACTACTTAAAATTTTATTTTATTTCAGCCACCTAGAAAACTAATTCTAAATTCTATAAAATCAAAAAAAAAAAAAAAAAGGATTTTTCTTGGACTCTGTCAGAAGTTTGAAGCCTACCATCAGATCTGCCCCAGACATAACTTCTCAGAAAGCTCTAATGGGATTTTGCCCTGTATGGTTTCGCTGAAACAAAAAAGCGACATCTGCTCCTCTTTCCTTCCCTTCCTCTTCCTTCTCCCCCACCTCCTCCTTCTCCTCCTCTTCCTTCTTCTTCTTTCTTCTTGCACATGTTTGATCTCTTTTTCCTGGCCTCTAATTTAGCAGCCAGTGATTGGGTGAAGAATGACTAATCTGAGGGTCAGAGCTTCTTTCCTGAAGCTTCCTGAAAAAAATCCCCCAGTAATTATAGGTTGCAAAAACCTCTTCTACTTATTTAGCCATTTGCTCTTTTAGGTTCTCTTCATTTATTTCAGATTAAATGATACTTTCTTTTCTCCCAAAATTCAAACTGGAGTTTCATTGACTTCCTTCAGGTGCTGCTAAATTAATTCAATGCATGTTACATTTTTAATGAATAATTTTAGGTAGTGAATTTCAAGTTCTGTAGGAATTTCATTAATTCTACTTAAGTTGGGTTCCCACCAAAATGAACTTTTAAACATGTGTATTATTGTTTGGCCAAAAGCACGAAATGGGTGTTCAGCTTACATTCTAATGACTTCCCTTCCTTCTTTCCTCACTCCCTCTCTCCCTCTTTTCCTTCCTTCTTTCCTTCCTTCCTCCTTTCCAGCATCAGCTTTAGCAAGGAGCCTTAGCAGAAGACACCAGAAGGTTTCCAGCTGACTTGTCTCTTTTGTTCCTAAACCACTACTAACAGCAATATTAGTCATCACTTCCCCCGCTGCCCACTGTGCTATTTAAATCTCCCTTTTTGGGCATATTTTTTCCTAAGTTTCCTTTTTCATTCCGTAGTCAGGGCTGTGGGGGAAACACTCCAGGCAACACCTCCCACACATGGCCACATAAATATTTATTAGTTTTTTATTTGTATCAATCTGTTCTGTACAACCTGTACAGCTTTTCATTGCTGACATCCTTTTTATTATCTCAAATGATAGTTTAGTATGATAGTTAAAAGGAATATATCTTTGTTCTTGTTTTGAATCGTATAAAACTTACACCATCACAGGCCAGTGAGAATGTATAATTCCTTTTAAAACTTTTAAGAGGCATAAATTTGGCAGTCTTTGTTTAACTGGCTTAGTAACTCTTGTATGACTGGAAATTTTCTAAAGCTACCTTAGATCAGTTGATAGGCTATGTTTTCTCTTTCAATCTGTATTAATTCAATAAATGTTTTATTGAGGGTTTTCTAAGCACCAGATGCTGTATCAGGTACTAGGGATGACTATGAAATGGCTCAGCTCCCAAGCACTTTATAATAGGGCTTAAGCAGTGTCATAACTAACACAATCCTAATAAAAGCATGCTGTGTGTTCACACCTAAAAGCTTGCTCTGTGTGTGCGTTTAGGTAAACAGTTTAATCTCCCTGGACCCTAGCTCCTCTCTATAAGATGAAATAGTTTAAGTAAATGATATATTCTATTATATAACACCATGAAAACACTATACCATACAGTGTGCTTGTCCTGGACCTGTTTGCACTCAGACCCATCCTTCTGCCCTGCTTTGCTCTGGGGGGAAGCAGCTGATCCTTGGCAGGGTGAATTTTTCAGGCTCCAGAGAATTTCTGGTAGGATTGAGTCAATGGTCAGCAGGATTATATCAACCATGGGAAATTAGAGGGCAGGGTGAGGAGTGCTTTTTAAGAGAGGAAGACATCAAGACACTCCCTCTTGTTTTCAACCTAAGGTGGCCTCTGCAGTGGCTTCATCTTCTCGGTGACTCCAGCCCCCATAGTATCAAGGCCACCAGAGATCCAGTCTCCTAGAGTGGTCCTCTTGGTACCAGTAATTGCATGTTTTCCTTTTGTCTCTCCAGCCCAAGAATGATAAAGACTTCCTGCTATCATCATTCTCCCAGAATTATTTTAGAGCCCACTGTTTAATTCTCAACCTCTCCACTCTTCATGGACCCACTTCTGCTTTCCATTCCTTCTACTGTGAACATTTGAGATGATTTCTGCTGTCTTGGTTACTCTATGGCTAACTACAGTGTTCACCTCTCATTTATTCTATAATTGAGGAAGGAAAATATGAGCATAGATACATTAACTGAGCAGACCCAAACTAGTTCCTTATGTCCAAACAAAATGAAAGAAGGTTGTATTCAAACCTTCTTTTGATGCTGGCATCTATTGTTTGGTGCTTAGATACCAGTATCAAAGGAAGGTTTGTTTTATGCTTATTCTCATGGCCCAATAACGAGATGCAGATGAACTGGAATAGAAGAGAGTTTATTTCTATAACTAGGTGCAGAGAGAAGGCTGGGAAATGTTGCCAGACCAACTCAAAATTGCAAAGTTTTCCAGAGCTTATATACCTTCTAAGCTATATGTCTACGTGTAAATGTGCATTCATCTAAAGACATAAATAATCAACTTCCTTTTTTTTTTTTTTTTTTTTGAGACGGAGTTTTGCTTTTGTTGTCCAGGCTGAGTGCAATGGTGTGATCTCGGCTCACTGCAACCTCTGCCTCCCGGTTCAAGAGATTCTCTTGCCTCAGCCTTCCAACTAGCTGGGGTTACAGGTGTGCACCACCATGCCAGGCTAATTTTGTATTTTCAGTAGGGACGGGGTTTCTCCATGTTGGTCAGGCTGATCTTAAACTCTTGATCTCAGGTGATCCACCTGCCTCGGCCTCCCAAAGTGTTAGGATTACAGGCGTGAGCCACCACGTTCGGCCAAGTAATCAACTTCTAATCTATAACTAAGATCTGAGTACTGAAGACCTTCCTCTGGAGCCTCAGTAAATTTTCTTAATTTAAATGGGTCCAGGTGCCATGGTGATTACCTTATCTTGTCTCCTGCTAAATCATGGAGGTTTGGGGAGTCCCTTTAGTCCCCAATAAAACTTGTTTGTGGAGGTCTACGGAGTTCCTTTAGACCCCCCAATAAAACTTGTTTAATCCCAAATGGGTCCTGTTAAGAATTCCTTCATTATCTTGCCATGCTTCAAGGCCCAGGAAAGACCTAGGCAAAATCTTGGTGGGCTTTGTTACATTCCAGTCTTTGTATGAGGACTCTGGTCCCACCAGTGTTTGATATTTAACTTCAGCACTCAGTCAGTGCTCAAACAGTTGTCAGGGAGGCCTGCCTGTTCAGCTGTTAGTGAGACCTGGCCTGCCATACTTTCAGTCAACTATTGAAGGACACAAAAGATCCTCTTTTATTACTATTATTATTATTCTTAAAGCTGCCATGTTGATTCTCTTGAAAGTTAAGGCCCATGTAAATCGAGGTGGGGGAAATCTTTAGTGAACTACATCACTGTGTGTCCTTCTTGGTTCTTAGGATAGATGACTTTATTACAGTTTTGAATCTACCAAATGTGTCATTTTTTCTCCAGGAATATTAATTAAAAATAAAATTACAGTGATAAATGTATTAGCAACCTAAAGTCTGGTAAGAGAAAGATATGTAAAAAACTCTTTGTTAAAGACTTGACTTAGGCATCGTGCTTTTTCTCCAACTCTTTTATCTCCATTTCCTTTAGGTTGGTAAGATACTTTCCTCATTTCTAGCAATTTCACCAGAGAGGTCAACAATCAAACTAAAGTGGTTTTATTTTAAAATGATAGGTAGGCAAACTTGTGGAGATAGATGCTCTTTTATTTAACTTATTCACTAAAAAAAAAGGTGGGATGAAAATCCACCCTATTGCCACCACCCCTTACTTTGGGTATGAGTATGAGAGGGGAAAAAGTTCATGGTGATTGGGTGACAAGGAAAGTAATGGTACCATTGCTGATACAAGGAGAGTCCCAAAGAGAGAAACTAGCTGGCGGTTAGAGTATTAGTTTCCTGTGGTAGGCGGCTTAAAACACACATTTAATGGATTAAAACAACACACATTTATTTACTTACAGTTTCGGAGGCCAGAATCTGAAATCAACATCACTGGACTAAAATCAAGGTGGCAGCAGGGCTGTCTCCCCTCTGGCGGTTCCGGGGGGGAATCTGGTTCTCACCTCTTTGGGTGTCTGGTGGCTGCCAGCATTCCTTGCCTTGTGATCACATCACTTCAATCTCTGCTTCCATGGTCACATTGATTTTTTCCTGTTCTGTGGTGAAGTTTCCTTCTCAATCCCTCTCATAAGGACACCTGAAATTGCACTTAGGGCCCACCTGGATAATCCCCAGGATAATCTCCCTATCTCAGGACTCTTAGTCACATCTGCCATCTGCATAGTCCCTTTTGCTATGTAAAGTAACATTGACAGGTTCCAGGGCTTAGAAGGGGGACATCTTTGGAGGCCTTTATTCAGCCTACTACAGTCAGATAAAGCACATAGAGAGGCTGGTGTGGGTTTTATTTGTATGTTGTCTCTGAGTGTCTTCAAGGTTAAGATCTTTCAAAGACTGAAGAATATTGGTTAGTTCCTAACATCCTGGGCTATACAATGAGTGTGGAAAGAATATGCCCTTTTGAGGTGGATGAGACAAAATGCTCACACTTTATTAAAACCGTTATAGTGGGAGGTCGGGAGCAAGATGACCGAATAGGAACAGCTCCAGCCTCCAGCTCCCAGTGTGAGTGACACAGAAGATGGGTGATTTCTGCATTTTCAACTGAGATACCAGGTTCATCTCACTGGGGAGTGCCGGACAATTGGTGTTGGTCAGCTGGTGTAGCCCAACCAGCGAGAACTAAAGCAGGGCGAGGCATTGCCTCACCTGGGAAGCACAAGGGGGAATGGAATCCCTTTTCCTAGCCAAGGGAAACTGAGACACATAACACCTGGAAAATCAGGTAACTCCCACCCTAATAGTATGCTTTGCCAAGGGTCTTAGCAAACGGCACACCAGGAGATTATATCCCACACCTGGCTGGGAGGGTTCCACGCCCATGGAACCTCCCTCATTGCTAGCACAGCAGTCTGAGATCTAACTACAAGGTGGTAACGAGGCTGGGGGAGGGGCACCCACCATTGCTGAGGCTTAAGTAGGTAAACAAAGCCTCTGGGAAGCTCGAACTGGGTGGGGCCCACAGCAGCTCAAGGAGGCCTGTCTGTCTCTGTAGACTCCACCTTTGGGTGGAGTCTGACAGCTGTCTGACAGTTTTGAAGAGAGCAGTGGATTTCCAGCACGGAGGCTGAGATCTGAGAATGGACAGACTGCCTGCTCAAGTGGGTCCCTGACCCCTGAGTAGCCTAAC
>NW_012115810.1:51131-51824 GCF_000951035.1 Colobus angolensis palliatus | reverse complement strand
ATATTCAACATTCTTAAAGAAAAGAATTTTCAACCCAGAATTTCGTATCCAGCCAAACTAAGTTTCATCAGTGAAGGAGAAATAAAATCCTTTACGGACAAGCAAATGCTTAGAGATTTTGTCACCACCAGGCCTGACCTACAAGAGATCCTGAAGGAAGCACTAAACATGGAAAGGAATAACCGGTACCAGCCATTGCAAAAACATGCCAAAGTGTAAAGACCATCGATGCTAGGAAGAAACTGCATCAAATAACGAGCAAAATAACCAGCTAATATCACGATGACAGGATCAAGTTCACACAAACAATATTAACCTTAAATGTAAATGGACTAAATGGTCCAATTAAAAGACACAGACTGGCAAATTGGATAAAGAGTCAAGACCCATCAGTTTGCTGTATTCAGGAAACCCATCTCACATGCAGATACACACATAGGCTCAAAATAAAGGGATGGAGGCAGATCTACCAAGCAAATGGAGAACAAAAAAAAAGCAGGGGTTGCAATCCTCGTCTCTGATAAAACAGACTTTAAACCATCAAAGATCAAAAGAGACAAAGAAGACCATTACATAATGGTAAAGGGATCAATTCAATAGGAAGAGCTAACTATCCTAAATATATATGCACCCAATACAGGAGCATCCAGATTCATAAAGCAAGTCCTTAGAGACTTACAAAGAGACTTAGAC
>NW_012115810.1:0-48156 GCF_000951035.1 Colobus angolensis palliatus | reverse complement strand
GGCGGTGGAGCTTGCAGTGAGCTGAGATCCAGCCACTGCACTCCAGCCTGGGTGACAGAGCGAGACTCTGTCTTAAAAAAAAAAAAAAGAAAAAGAAAAAAAAGAAAATGTGGCATATATACACCATGGAATACTACGCAACCATGCAAAAGGATGAGTTCATGTCCTTTGTAGGGACATGGATGCAGCTGGAAACCATCATTCTCAGCAAACTATCACACGAACAGAAAACCAAACACTGCATGTTCTCACTCATAGGTGGGAATTGATCAATGAGATCACCTGGACTCTGGAAGGGGAACATCATACACCGGGGCTTATTGTGAGGAGGGGGTGGGGAGGAATGCCATTGGGAGTTATACCTGATATAAATGACGAGTTGATGGGTGCTGATAAGTTGATGGGTGCAGCACACCAACATGGCACAAGTATACATATGTAACAAACCTGCACGATGCGCACAGGTACCCTAGAACTTAAAGTATAATAAAAATAAATAAATAAAACATAAAAAAATTGAAAAAAAACCGTTAGAGTGAATTTTACTGTTTGTTCTGTGAATGTTACAGAAAAAGGCAAATTCTCTGTATAGTCTAAAGCTTAGTTATGCCTATTAAAGATATTTTGTCATTCTTGAAATTCTGTTATATCTCCTCGATGTATCTGTTACAGTTATGTTTAAGTTTTATGTAAAGTTTCCTTTCCTTGCTAACAGATTTTATTTTATGTATTTCCTCAGTGTATGGATTATTTGTGATGCTTATGTTTGCATTGTGCATTGTAACTTTTACAGATATATAATAATCATTTTATCCATTTCATATTTTTTGCCATGATACATGATGCTGTATCTGATTCTAATATTTCTACCCCCTATTCCTTTAACTTTTGACCAGGGAAACTTTTGAACCCCTTTATTTTCAACATTTCTTTGTGAACTTGTTTATATATGTGCTTCTTATAATTAGTAAATTTAGATTTTTACCTTTTGATATAATCTGATTGTATTTGCCTTTTATTGTTACCTTTTAAGTCATTTATATTCACTATGCTAAGTCAGGTATGGTGTATTTTGCCATTTTATTTTATTCTTTGTGGTTTATACTTACTGTTTTCTTTGTCCCTATACATTATATGTCATTGTAGCTCTTCTTTTTTGTATTAGTTATATTTTTCTACAAATTTTATTCTATATTCCCATTTGTAGAATGCACACTTTTGTTCTACAGTTATATATACATATATTCACATATGCATATTATATGTATATAAAATATACATATACACCATATACACACAGATTAACATACATATGTAATTTTCAACCAATTATAAGAATAGAAGAGTGCTACTGGTTCTCCTTTATAACAGACTTATCACACTCTTACCTTCCTCCTCTCTACTCCTGCTCGACATGTATTAGTTAATTAGATTTTTAGGCCAAGTTCTTGGTATTACAAATGTTATGTTTTAATTTTGTGTATTTTCTTTTCCAAGGAATGTATTTGATACAAGAATTATGTAACATATTTATGTTAAAAACTAGTAATTATTTATTAATGTGAATTTTAATGGGTGCAGTACACATAATCATTTTTTAATATCCTATTACCTCTTGAGATTTAATAGTTTTATTTATTCTTTTAGTCAGCTGTGGTATTTTCTCAAGTATCAAAGAATAGTTTCCCCCATGAATGGTAAATGGATCCTTGCATTTTCTGACTTCCTCTCACTTGAATAAAAGTTTGGTTGCCTGCAGAATTTTTTATTCCTTATTCACTGATGGATAGTTGGGTTGCATCTACATTTTAGCTATTCTGAATAATGCTGCTGTGACAGTCATTTAAAAATATTTTAAAAATTGGAGCATTCTTTTGGGACTGAGATATGCTCAAGATAAATTAACCATCATAGGAGAACATAAAATATAAATATCTAAGGGTGAACCAGAACTTGAAGGCCTAGTCTATTAATAAAATCCTGGGTCATAGGATATCATGGAATGAAAAGAATAACCCATACTGATGAAAATGTCACTTACCAAGATGATGACCTTACAGTGTCGGAACAGTAATTGTTTAGCTACACAGTGTGTGGTAATCATGACTTGCAGAAAGAAGACTGGTAAAGTGTGCCGGAAACTTTCAGGATTCCTAAAACCAGTCCTTTGTCCAAAAGTCATTTGTAGTAGTGGCTATATCCTGAATGAAGTTACTCAGTTCTTAAGAGCCTACTGTCAAGGTCTGAAGAAGAATATGGAGAGTGAAGGCAGATTCATAGACCGAGCAAGGTCTTCACAAATAGAACATACAATGGGGGATGAAATGATTTTAAGGGGAAATGACAATGACAATGACAGCCGTATGTAGTATGTAGGGGGACTATTGCTTCCAATCTTGGAAGATGAGTTCAAGCTTTGATTGCATCAAAATGGAGCTACACTGAAGTTCTCAGGTAAAATTAGCCGTACATCCTTTGCTTCTGGGTTTCTGAGATATTGGTGACAGAACTGAAACTAAGAACACATCTATTGTCAATTATGATTGCCTTGCCTCCTTTTTTCCTCTGATCTTGTTTACTGTCTGAGTTTCCCTTCACATTATACCACCACAACTAAGCAGGGACCTTATTTATTAAGAGTACATTCTTGCATATTTCTGCTTTAACATAGCATTAGTTCAGTATCATATGAGTGAATTTTGGGAAAAAGTAAGCAGTGTCTGTATCTACTACAGACAATGAGAACATTGTCTTACCGCACTGTTTTAGGCATCTGCCTTGACTTTGAATGACAGTTCCTGTCCGTACCCTAAAGGAGAAAAGAGTTGCACTCATATTTGTGTTATTAAATATCCCCTAGATTTTAGCGAATATATGGACCACTTTTTTAAAGCAAATCTGTAAGGCCAGTTGTCATTGTGGAGAATTCGGGGTTTAGTTAGTCTCCCTTAATAATACAAATGGAGAAAATTTAGTTAAGAACAGTGTTGAATTTTTAGAGGTCCAACGATATCTCTTTGTGGAGAGAGCATTTGCTTTATCAAATCTCCGTTAGATAAACTCACGTTTTTAGGGGAGTGGTAAGAGAAAATGTCTCCAAGTGTTTAAGCCTGGAAAATGAGAGAGGGGAAATACAGAACGAGGTCATGTGAACTGTCAATTGTGGATAAGAGGAAAAGTCAGAACCAAAGAAAAGCCCTTAGTGTGTAGAAGAGGTAAAGATTGAAAATGAGCTGTCAAAAAGAAATGTAAGGGATAAGCTAGAATAAAACACCTAAAGAATAAATTCCAAGGAAAAAGAGGAACATTAATAGGGCCAAATTAACTTGACTGAGATAAAGAGAGAGAGAAAGGTGGTTTGATTTGGGGATTAGGTTATTAGCAACAATCTTCCTAAGCAAGTTTCAAACGACTTGTAGTAGTAGAAACTGGGATGAAGGTGACTATGGTAATTCAGGAAGGACAGGTAGAGTATCAGTATCTTTGAAAAGTTTGCAGGTGATGAGATCAATGAGGATAAGTGGCAATTTAATGGGGTGTCACGAAACCAACTTAAGTTGGCTGGGGAAGACTTGGGTAGTTTTTAGGAATAGATTATATTAACATTAAAAATAGCAAAAAAGCAAAGAAAGATATATTAGGACTTTTAGCTTCATGGTAAACAATAAACTCTGGTTTCACTAAATATATTTGACATATATTAATTATAGAATTTTCCTTGCAAATGTTACAAATTACATGATATTGGGTTATTTCCTTTTTTCCAAGTTTCCTCTTACAAGGTAAATTCACCTAATCTTTATTATATTTGTAAGGGGAATTGAATTATAAGTTTTCTCAGGTTAAAATAAGGACAAAACAGAAATTTTCTGATAAAATGTTCTTGCAGTATGCCACCATTTGCCAAAGGAAATCAGCCATTATAGCCTTTTCTCTAATCTTAAGTTTTTTGGACAAATATCTATTGTTCAAAACTAAAATTTAGTTCCAATTCCATTCATATTAGATATATTTATTTAATACAGTATTCTGTTTAATACAGACTTTATAAATAGAATCACATTTTATTTTTAAATGTCATATCCTAGAGGAATGTTTGTACAAATCATTTAAAAATAGTTTAAAAATAACCTAGCTATAGTCTGTAAGTATTTACATACTGATTTGTCATACATAAAAGGACATTCTTCTTCTTAATTATATCTTCCTGATACTTAATTTTAAAGTTTTTTGTTCGTTTGTTTTAATTACACAACTAGTGGTGACAATATAACCCTAGATGGCTATAGTATATTTGTTCAGGTGCCTTGAGAAATACCAAAAAAAATTTGACAATTTTTTTTCCTTTGGGCCAGATCTTTTTTATTACAGTGAAAGGGAAATTTCAGTACACTAAGAGACAGAGACTCTACGCAGAGTTTCAGTTTCCCCTTAGCTCCTATAAAATGGAATATCATGCTATCCTGAGATATGTCACGCACTGCTCTTGTCTTCTGTCTGAAGATGGGATTCATGAATTACCTGAATCATCTGGAGCCCTAGAATTGGATTAGTGGCTTAGACCACTCCATCTTTTGGGGCAGATGATAGAGGGTGTCTATTTCCCACAGCTAGGTTTTTGCAGTAAGATTACATGACTCTTATTCGATCTTTCTCATTATTTTCTTCAGGACATAAATTGTGTTCCAATTCTGATATCCAGTGATCTTACCTCATTTGGGGTAGGTTAAAGTTGATACTCATTAGGACTCTAAGGAGCATATTTTTCTACTTAGTGCAAACGTCAGAAAGTAAGTAATGATGTTTAAACCGACAAGAGCTTTAACCAGGAAGTTGCCTATATCACGAGATCTCCTTCCTGTGGTAATGTGCATGGAGTCTTCCACAAACAGACAGACAGATGCCTGCAATAACCGGCTTAAGAAAAGATAACCATCAATACCACTGGTTGATTTCATCTCTTATGAGAAGGACAGATTGTACATAGTACTGTCAGATGATCTCAGACCATAAAGAGATTTCCTGAGAGATCATTATAATATTGGGATAAAAATTTACTACAAAAAAAACTCATAGAGTATCAATACCACTGGTTGATTTCATCTCTTATGAGAAGGACAGATTGTACATAGTACTGTCAGATGATCTCAGACCATAAAGAGATTTCCTGAGAGATCATTATAATATTGGGATAAAAATTTACTACAAAAAAAACTCATAGAGTGAACAAATCATAGAGGTAAACAAAAGTTTATTCTATTAAAACTTATATTTTGCAGCTTATTACAACATATGTTATGATTTGAATGTGTCACCTCTAAAGTTCAGTTGTTGCCATGTGATGGTATTAAGAAGTGATTAAGATAGGCATTAAGATGGTCTTTAAGAGGTGATTAGGCCTTACAGTCTCTTCCTGGCTAATGGAATTAAAAGGCTTTTATAAAAGAGGCATCATGCAGTGCTTGGCTAGTTGTCCTTCCACCTTATGCCGTGTGAGGATGCAGCAAGAAGGCCCTCACTAGATCAAATGCCTAGAGCTTTGACCTTGTACTTTCCAGTCACTGAAACTGTGAGAAAGTAAATTTTTTCCTTTATAAAATAGTCTGTGGTATTTTGTTACAGGAGCACAAATGGCCTAAGGCAACGTGCATGTAATTAACAAATGGGTCTTGGGTATAGGCATGAAGGAGATAGCTTCCCAGTTTGCTAAGAGATGTCTAAACTGGACATCCTTAACAGCCGCCCCTCCAACCATAACCATTGCACCAGTTTCTGTATAAAAAGTCAGAACTCTGCCTTTTACTTTGAGAACTTCTTTTTTGGAAAGGTCTAACAGCTTACTATCCATCCTATTATAACTAGCTGTAATATTCTGTCAAACTCCTTCAAATTGATTTAAATTGATTTCTCTGTCTCAGACCACCATGCCCATCATAATTCTGAAAGCTGAAATAGGATGAGCACCCTCTTCTCTACAGATAGCCTTATATGGATCCCTTGGTTTCTGCTGAGATAAGATTTGAGATAGGAGAGAGAAAAGCTAGTTTGCCAACCAGAGGGAGGATGATGTATTCAGTTTCCAAATGGTAAGATTTAGATGTTCCATAGACAACTAGAGGTATTGGAATCCAGGCTTGGATGAGAGGTTGGTTTGGTACACCAATTGAGCAGTCATTAGTATAAAAATGACAACTGGGCCAGGCGCGGTGGCTCATGCTTGTAATCCTAGCACTTTGGGAGGCCAAGGCGGGTGGATCACTTGAGGTCAGGAGTTCGAGACCAGCCTGGCCAACATTATGAAACCCCATCTCTACTAAAAATACAAAAAATTAGATGGGTGTTGTGGTGGGTGCCTGTAATCCCAGCTAACTGGGGGACTGAGGCAGGAGAATTGCTTGAATTCGGCGGGCGGAGGTTGCAGTGAGCCGAGATCACACCACTTCATTCCAGCCTGGGCAAAACTGTGAAACTCCATCCCCCCGCAAAAAAAAAAACGGCAACTGGAGCTAGAAGGCAGGATTGGTAGGCAAAGGGGAAGTAAGTGGAGAGAGATTGGGATTGGGATTGAGGACCCAGTCTTGCCGCAAGAAGAGGAAGAGAGTTATTGAAGGAGATATGAAAGCCAGGTAGAGAGGTAAGAGAAACCTATTACAATGGCCCCATCATAGTGGACCTTCAACTAGGCTTCACATTTGGATCTCTAAATAAAATCATGTCTCCATATTTTGTGAATATGTATTAAACTTTTCATTTAGAAGCAATAAATATTTAAAACATACTGAAATGTTGGGACGTTTTAAAAGAAATGGGCTGGGTGTAGTGGTCACACCTGTAATCCCAGTGCTTTGGGAGGCCCAGATGGGAGGACTGATTGAGTCCAGGAGTTTGAGACCAGCCTGGGCAACATATTAAGACCCTGTCTCTACAAAAAAAAAGTTGGGTGTGGTGGCACATGCCCATAGTCCCAGCTATTTGGGAGGCTGAGATGGGAGGATTGCTAGAGCCAGGAGTTTGAGACCAGTCTAGGCAACATATTAAGACCGTGTCTCTTAAAAAAGAAAAGTTGGGTGTGGTGGCACATGCCCATAGTCCCAGCTACTTGGGAGGCTGAGATGGGAGGATTGCTGGAGCCCAGGAGTTTGAGGCTGTAGTGAGTCATGATCACACCACTGCACTGCAACCTGAGCAACAGAGCAAGACTCTGCCTCAATAAATAAATAAATAAATAAAAGAAATGGAAGTTGCTCGGATTCTTACTAACTTGTGATTAGTCTTGGGAGGAAGATTAGAAGACTATTCCAGGAATAGGCAATTGAGGATGTCAGAAAAGTCAGATGTTGGCAAGATGTCAAAGAGAATAAGAGCTGAGAGAAGACCATGATGTTCAGCAAGGGGGCCACTAGAGCTCCACAAGAGAGAGGCCTGGGTATTGTGGTCAGAGGAAGTCAAGGAATTAGTAAATGCTAAAGAAAGTGGGACAGGTCTCAAGCATCCTTTAGAGAAGTTTGGCAATTAGAACCCTGTGTGTGTGTGTGTGTGCCACTGATCATTTTTACCTCTCATCTCATATCTCGTCCAATACCTAATATTCTCTAGGGAAATGGAATCCTGGCTGAAAGGCAAGCTTGTCCTTCAGCTGTCAAAGTGCCCAAGAAGCGCGCAGCAGGGAGTCTTTTTTTTCTTTTTCTTTCTTTTTTTTAAATTTATGCTGTGGTGCTGGGAGTCAGAGATAGAGACAAAAAAAAGTTGTCCTGGAGTCTGTTGCATTGTGACTGAATCAAGTTATCCACAAAAGGACCCAAAATAGGAGTCTGGGTTCACAGCTTACAAAGGAATGAGGCTAAACAGCAGAAAGGCTCAAGCAACCACTGGTGGAGGGGAACAAGTAAGAACTTGTCTGAAGAAGTTTGGAGCCAAGTATAAATACCCACTGCTGACATTCGCACATTCCCAGCTTGTTTGTCCAAGGGCAAGCAGGAGTCATTTAGAGCCTGAACCTAATAGGTATCTGATATTGTTACGTGCTGTTACATCTCAACCACCACCATCACCACTCCCAGTTAGCACTCGTGGAGCACCTGACCTGGGAACAGTGCCTGAATCAGAAACAGAAACTTCTAGACTGATGTGGTTCAGTGGTGCTTACATAGGCTATTATTTACTTCATCTGCACCAACCTTTCAGGAAGCATTTGGCTTGTACATTTAGCTCTGTGGCCCACTGAAGAGAATTTCCTGTGGGCAGTGGGGTGAGGAACCCTGTCTTAATCTGCTTCTTAGGTATTCTACTCCCCTGCTTTTATGTGTCAGAACCTGTAAAATCCTTGTAGGGCCTATCTAGGAGTAGGCAGAGCCAGAGTGCCCATTCCTGATTTCCACAAAGTATAACAATGCACCCAGGCTTGATTTGGAGTCACTCTTGCCTTCCTGTTTTCAAAGATACGTTGCATGGCCTCTGAGCCAGTGCAACAAGGCTTGCAGACATTGGCGCTTGCACAACAAATAGTTTTTTTTTTTTTTGCTTAAATAAGGGAAATAGGGAATATTTATCATAGTTATACATTGATTCATCATTTAATTCCCATTTATTTATCGTTCATTTATTCAAACATTTCTTAAGCATGCGCCATGTGTCATGCCCATCTTAGAGGTCACAAAGGTTCTAAAACTATTACTTGCCAGCAGAAAAAGAGACCCATATACATGTAGCATTATGTCTTATGGGAATTCAGAGCAGGAAGAGAACACATCTGGCTGGGGGCAGGATGAGGAAGGACCTGATGAATTTTCTCTGGAACAATTACTCTAAATAAGCGTGCTTTCTTTAGATGGTAAGGATTAGACCAGGATTCAAGACTACTGGATTTTGAGTCAAAGTTTGAACTCCTTGGGGAAAATCTGCATATATGCAGAGTCATGGTGGTAATTACAATAAGCCCCGTGTTGGAACACTTTAATCTGATCTGATTCAAAATTTTACTTCCTGAAAGGTTTACTCACGTCATATTAAGGTACTCTAGTCTTTTTATTTGCAAACTCATTTAAAATCTAAATACTGCTCTCTTCTTTGGACTTGGCTGCTTTTCAGTAATAGGAAGGAACAATACTGTTTTCATCAGTTTTGTACATGGGCCACGAGAGGGCAGCATTTTACTTCTTTTAAGATTTAATGTTGGTCTACAAAATGCTGAGCTGTGCCTGGAGGGCTTTGTCGTGTGGAAAATCTTCAGAAATGTTCAGTGAAACCCAGCATCCTCTGATTCATCTTTAAAGAGGAGAAAAAATTATTCTACGTGCCTTTATTACCAATCTTTGGGCAGAGAACCAAATAATTTGGCCAAGCTCTTAGTCTTCATGGTTGAGAAGTTATTAGGAAATTTAAAATTTAAATTCGTAGTTACAGAGCCACTAGTGAAAATTTGCTTTTTAATGAACTTTTTTTTTGGTCTATATTTTCACCCTCTGGGGTGGGGGCTCTTTTAAATGCCCTTATTTAACCATACTGCATCCAGAAATGTATACTTCTCACAAACCTGTTGGTAATGACACCGTTGCAAACTCCGTTTCCCTTCCCGTCATCCGTGGATCACTCCTACACCAGCGCTTCCTTCTGCGCATCCTCTGGCACCCGTCTACTTTCTGCTTTGGGAATCCCCACAGAGGCGAGCACAGTGCTGAACTTGTAAAAGGTACACAATAAACGTTCTGCTTCTTGAACGACATTGGATAATATTGCAATCTCTCTCTTGTGAGAGAGAGGAGAGAGAGGAGAGAGGAGAGAGAGAGAGAGAGACAGAAGAGAGAGGTGAGGGGGGAGGGGAAAGAGACACAGAGACAGAGTCAGAGACAAAGAGAGACAGAGAGAGACGAAAAGGGAAAAGCCGGCAGCAGCAGGGAGGCAGACTTGAGGAGTTAGTGTCTGATTTACGTGGGGGCCACAGATTGGTTTGATCAGGTGTGAAGTTTACACGGCGTGGGGAAGGCTGGTTGCCCCACCCTAATCTTACGCAAATGGGCTTTCCACTTGCTCAGCGCCATCTTGTCTACTCCTTACTGTACACGCGGCTGGCAAAGAGAAGGGAAGGCGGAGCTCTCGTTTTGAACATGTAATTCCAGGTAGTATTTTCCTACTGGCATAATTTCAGGCATTTGCCTGTGCATGCTTCCACCTTGCTTTCCTATGTCTGCAACTTCATTTTACAGTCTGCTCTTTGTAAAGAAAAGAAATGATTTGAGGGCTGCTTTTAATTAAAAGGAAAACCTTACCTAGGACTCCTCTACCCTCACTATCTGCTTAACTAATTTCTTCGTAACTCCTATATCAACAAAACCCCATGATAATTTTTTCCTATGAAAATATGTTTTTATTTGAAGAAATTAATGTAAACTGAGTGTGGTGGCTCACACCTGTAATCCCAGTGCTTTGTGAGGCCAAGGTGGGAGGATCCCTCGAGGCGAGAAGTTCGAGACCAGCCTGGGCAACATAGGAAGACCCTGTCTCTATAAAAAGTTAGCAAATAAGGCGAGCATGGTAGTGTGCACGTGTAGTCCCAACTCCTCGACAGGCCAAGGTGGGAGGATCATTTTTGGCCCCAGGAGTTTGAGGTTACAGTGAGCTGTGATTGTATCACTGCACTCCAGACTGGGTGACAAAACAAGACCCTATCTCTAAAAAAAAAAAAAAAAAAAAAAAAAAAAAAAAAATTAATATAAAATGTGGAACTTTTCGCTAGTGGAGATGAATAGAATATATAGTCTGCAGATTTATGGAAGTATGACATCTAAAAAGACCAGAATAATTCCTAAATGAAGAGGGGAAGGATATGCCCTAGAAGAGGGTGTAACTGAATGTCGGGGAAGGTTTTCAAACTTTACTCCTTCTAATGCAAACCTCTGTGACCCCTTACAACCTCCCCTTCCTGATAGATATCATTCCATATCATTACAGGCAGTACTGAGAGGGAGATTACAAATCATAAACATTTTCAGAGGTGGGCGGAGAAAAGATGGAAACCACAAAGACACAGCTATAAAAAAGGTTGATTGCATATATATTTGGTTATGTAATTTTTGTATATATGCTTCATATCTTTTACATTCAGTGTGTTAGTGGCAAATAAATATGTGGAACTTACTTTCCAAATATTCTGCTGTTTCTTAAAGTGCCCAATTGTACCATAGTCCAATACGAAGCCCTTTTATAAGAGAGATGGAATAGCATGCAGAATGTAATCATTAGATTCAGTAAGTAAATATGTATTGAGTACTGATGAAGTACTAATTAAACATTGTGATTCATTTTGATTAAACAAGCCAGTCGCATTAATAAGAAACAGCTTGCTCTGGCTGGAGAACTTGTTCCCTACTTTCACAAGGTTGACCTCTCAATCTGATCAGATGAAAATATCATGTTCACCAGAAAGGCCATTTCTGACCATCTAATTTATAGACTGGACACCCCTCATCGTGTAATTCTACTTTACAGAACCTTGTTCTGTTCACAATTTGTAATTGTATTATCACCTGTTTACTTGATTAATGTCTATCTCACTCATAGATTGTGAACTCCATGAAAGCAAGAATCAAATCTGTTCTGAAGCACACCCAGCATTTAGGGAAATACCTGAAGTAGAAGGCATTCAGTAAATACTTGTGGAGTGAATGTATATATTTCTTGTTCTATATGTGGAAAAACCATTTATTATACAAATCAGTTAAACTCTGATGTCAGTATTATGTCAGATTAATATTATAATGTCATATTCATTAACAATGAGGCCCATAGTAAAAACGAAAATGTATTTTTCAAACAGTTCATTAGTAGGAAATTGAGTTTAGTGTAGTATGAGATTTTCAGGTAAGATATTCTAATCTTTTTGAAGATATGACAGCATATTTAAGCTTTGGGCAGGGTGATTTTTTTTTTTTATTTTTATTTTTTTGAGACAGAGTTTCACTCTTGTTGCCCAGGCTGGAGTGCAATGGTGTGATCTCGGCTTTCCGCAACCTCTGCCTCCCGGGATCAATCAATTCTTCTGACTCAGCCTCCCAAGTAGCTGGGATTACAGGCATGCGGCACCACGCCCAGTTAATTTTGTATTTTTAGTAGAGATGGGGTTTCTCCATGTTGGTCAGGCTGGTCTCGAACTCGTGATCTCAGGTGATCTGCCGGCCTCAGACTCCCAAAGTGCTGGGATTACAGGCGTGAGCCACTGCGCCTGGCCTGGGCTGACATTTTTGTTTCCCACAGATGTTTACACCAGAATGGCTGTTGCCTATTTTGATTGGGCCAGTGTCTGAGGGCTGATTGTTTGGTGTCTGTATCATAACAGTTGTTAAATAATTTGAATATATAATGTTTAAACATGTAGTTTGTCTTTGATCTTTTGACAACGGAGATAGCTTCACTTACCTAAAGGGGTACTGATTTTAAAAATTAATTCATTTGAATTTGAACACATCATATGCTAGACAAAACTTTTAGGGAAAGAATATGTATATTTGTGCATGTAAGCCACACAGACTGAAAGAAAAGCATTCAGTACATAAATTACTAGGCTCAAGTAGGAGTTCACTCTAGAGTTAGCTGCTACTTATTTTCAGAATTTGATTTTGTATTTTGAATTGGAAGAATGCTGATCTGAGAGTCAAAAACTCTTAATTTTGAGCCATGGATGCATAACCTTGGGTATCTTAATATTGGCTTAGTTTACTGGTTTGCAAAATGAGATGAGTGGACAAGATATCTTTAAAGTCTATTCTAGGCATGAATTTTCGTGATTCCACAGTATATGTTCCTTTTAACAAGTGAGATATTACCAGGATAAATGTAAGAAAAACTAGTAGCATCCCCTTACCCCCTCAACCCTCCTGAGTAACCAATTTAATATGCACTGAACACCCTTCTATCATCCTTTCTGGCATACACAAACATATATAAACAAAAATAAATAAATGTACGTTTTCTTGCCTGAAAAAAGTAAAATAAAATATACATTATTCATATGTGTTTCCTTGCTAATAGACATCTGAATGTCTTCAGTTTTGATTTTTGTCACTATAAATAGTATTTCAGTAAACATCATTGTAGAAATATCACTATATGCTGATGCTTTTGTTTTTTTTTTCTGTCAGATACATTTTTGAAAATAGGATTTCTGGGTCAAAGGTATATGCAGTTTTAATTTTAATAGGTAATTGCTAATTTATTTATAAAATATTTATGGTGATTTAGAATGATAAGACTGCCAATTTCCCTGTATTCTTGCAGCACTGAGTTAATATTTCGTTTTCTGTTGCTGCTCATCTGAAGCATAAAGATGAAGCCATTTTTGTTTAATTTGAATATCTAGATTTTGTTAGAACAAGAAAAAGGAATTCTACTTGCATCTTTTCAAATGATGGGTCTGCATACCATCTACTATGAATTGGCAATTCATAGCCTTTGCATATGTCCATTTTAAAATGATCAACTTTTGGATATTATATATACTGTAAATATTTTTTCCACTCTTTAATTTGTCTTTCTGCTTATGGTTTACATAGCCAGATATACTTCTCTTGTTTATAAAATAGGTGGTTTGTTTTCTGTCTTGCTTAAGTGAGAAGATCTTCACCAAGGGCTTCCTTCTGGAATTTTTATAGGTTTATTTAAAAATATTGAATTCACCTGGACTTTAAAAAAAAATGTGTAAAGTAATAGTCTACATCTGCATTTTTACATGGGGTTTTTAAAGGAGACGTACATTTTGTCTTATATAAAGCTCTCATGTGTACTTGGATGTAATTCTAGATTCCCCGCTCTCTTCTCTAGATTTTCTTATTCATGTGCCAGTGCTATACTATTCTGACAGCTTCATAGCAAGTTTTAATGGCTGTGGAATTATATTAAATATATATTAATTTGGAATGATTAAGATATGAATATAATATGGTGTCTTCCATTTCAGTATCATTTTGTGCCTCTCCATTTAATAATATATTATTGTTTTCTTTGTATAGCTCCTGCATGTTCCAGGAATGTCAATCTTTTATTGTTATATGAATGTTTTGGTTTCATTTCCATTTCTAACTGTATTGATGAAAAGTTAACCTACTGATTTTGGTATATTTAACTCATAGGCAGCCCTTATTAAAATTTCTTATTAATTCTAAGAGTTTTTCAGTAGAACCTCTTCAGTTTTCTAGTCACATTATAATTATATCTGCAAATATAGATGATTTTGTTTCTTCTTTTTCAACATTCATAGCAAATATTTCATTTTTTATAGTATTGCAATTACTAGAAACTCCAAAAGAATGTTGAATAACCATAGTCTGAGTGGGTATTCCTACATTGTTCTGGATTTGAACAAAAATGGCTTCAGTATTTGTATTAGTCCGTTTTCATGCTGCTGATGAAGACATACTTGAGACCGGGCAATTTATAAAAGAAAGAGGTTTAATGGACTTACAGTTCCACATGACTGGGGAGGCCTCACAATCATGATGGAAGATAAGGAGGAACAAGTCACCTCTTACATGATTGGCAGCAGGCACAAAAATAGTTTGTGCAGAGAAATTCCTCTTTTTAAAACCATCAGATCTTGTGAGACTCATTCACTATCAGGAGAACAACCCAGCAAAGACACGCCGCCATAATTCAATCACCTCCCACTGAGTTCCTCCCATGACACCTGAGAATTGTGGGAGTTACAATTCAAGATGAGATTTGGGTGGGGACACAGTCAAACCATATCAGTATCGTACCTTTCTGCCTTCGCTATTTTTTATTTTTTAGAGAAGGGGTCTTGCTCTGTTGCCCAGACTGGAGTGCAATGGCACAAACATAGCTCACGGCAGCCTCAAGCTTCTGCGCTCGAGCCATCATCCTGCCTCAGCCTGATTAGCTCGGACAACAGGTATATGCCACCACACTCAGCTAATTAAAAAAAAAGTCATGTTAGAGATAGGGGTCTTGTTATTTTGCACAATTTTGTCTTGAACTCGTGACTTCAAGAGATACTCCCATCTCAGCCTACCGAGTAGCTGGGATTACAGCCACTATGGCCTGCCAGTTTGTTTATGTTAGATATTCTTTAGCATACTTATTTTCCTTCTAGTCATGTTTTGCTTAGAATTTCTTACACAGGGCTAACTGTTGGATTTTTTTCAATGGACTTTTGGATGTCTAATTATAGAATCATATGACTTTTTGCTTATATTTATGTTATATGTATATTGTATATTCCAGTGATGAACAATATTTTTATTCCTAATGAAAATTCTATTTTGTTATCATATTATTATTTCAACATAACTGCTGAATTGACTTGTTACTGCATCATTTATAATTTTTTCATCTGTATTCATAAGATAATTTTATCTATAAATTTAAAAACTATTTTGTGAGGATTTTAAAATTTGGACCGTCATAACTTTATGAAATAATTAGAGAATTTTCTTTTTCTGTTGTATGGCATAGTTTAAGTAGTAGGCAGATTATCTGATCTTCAAGATTTTAAAATGCCATTTATTTGAATATAACTCTTTTGGTGTGCTAAAATGTATTTTGAGGAATATTACATTTGCTAGAAATGAAATTTGTTCAAAGTTCATTTCTGCTGTAAAAAGCATGTATAGCAGA
Source organism: Colobus angolensis palliatus (assembly GCF_000951035.1). Lineage (NCBI taxonomy): Eukaryota > Metazoa > Chordata > Mammalia > Primates > Cercopithecidae > Colobus > Colobus angolensis. The sequence goes on along the minus strand of NW_012115810.1, from coordinate 32,532 downwards.
ATTGAAAAGGGCAGTGCTTATTTCCACTAAGGAAGCGTGCTGAAAGTCTCTCTACACCAGACAATTTCCACAAAGCAATTTTGTAGGAAAAATAAATAAGAACAACCCAAACGAGGAATTTATATCACCATAATTTGCTGAAACAGAATCTTTAAAGTGGGGGAACCAAGGAAATTAAACCTACTAGGTAAGTTTTATGTTGTTCTGATATGGGAGTAAAACCATGCCTATTTCATTGTAAGCACAGAGTTATAGAGATTAATATGTCATTTGATATAAGAGGAGAGAGTGAAAATGACTTCTATATAGATCGATTCCACGGAGACTGATAAAAAATTATTTATTTATGAAATATCTGCATCTTGGACCATACAAAATGACCCTTTCATAATTGACCCATTCTTCAAGACCATAAACTATTTTAGCTTGGAATTCTTTCCTTATTCACCTAGTTTCATTTCAATAGCACTTCTTTGCCTTCTGTTTAATTGAAGATTAATTATCCTACAGGCAAGTCCCAGACTCCTATCCAGGAAATATTGCCTCATTTATTTTTTTCTTTGCCTTGACCGATTTATAACTTCTGGAATCCACTGAGATTTTCGTATTGTGTAGTTAATTATTTTGCATAATTTGGAACCAAAGTCTATTCTGGTAACAATTGTCTGTGATTTTAAAACTATTTCCTGAATAGTCTCTGTCATTCTGTAAGAAGACTGCAGGTCTAATACAGACGTTTGAACTGTTAGTTTCCATCTCTAAGATCATACCACAAAGATTTTTGTGAAGCGAAGACATTAACAGAGTTCAAAAACCAATTTAAAATCTGAACAATCAGCATAAGGGAAAGTGAGATATTCTGTGTAGTCTTCATAATTGCTCTGAACCAATATATCCTGAAAGAATGTGTACAGATACACTTTTGAGAAAAAATTATGAACATGGGATGAAGAAAGATTCTGTGCATTTCAACTCATCAGGGAGAAGAGAGCATGTGTCCTATTTTATTCAGATATGTAATAAAATTATGTAGAAAAATCACAAAGACCAGAAAAAGCCCTGAATGCTCTCTATGCACTCAGGGATTTTTATTTTATACACTCTTATTTGAGGTTTTAAAACTAGAAAATTTGGAAATTAAGTTTTCAATTAAAGATACACATGAAAATATATTTCTGTGGATCATGAACATAGAATTAGAAAAGAACAGAGACATGGGAGGCTTGAGATGAGTGTGGAAGCAATAGGCAAGCTTCAGAGAAAGACTAGAAATTTTAACTATGAGATTAAGAGCTCAAAGGGAGAATCTATGTAATTATTGAAATGTCAATTAAAAAATTATTAGGCTGTGTATTTTTCTTCTTCTGAGAGGCATTTAAAATGCTTAGATACTTCTAAACACTGATTTTTGTTTACCATTCATTTTTAATTAGATATTTAATTGTTAGATATTAGATATCAATTTTTATTGGGGTGAACTGGAATATTACTAAAATCAACTAAATATTCTTAGTTTTAACTTTCTTATGAAGGTAATGCATTCTGAGAGTAATGTTGGTGCATTTGTGTTACACAGAGGAGTTCACTTCAACATGAATATAGTTTCTATTTCTATTTAATTCATTATGTATTCTTCACATTATTTCTGTATTATTAACCAGATTGACAATACCACATTAGTGATTGCTGGCATTTTTACGATGTGTTTAAGATGCTTTCATATTTCTGTACTTCCAGTATGATATTTATAAAACTCCAAGCATATTTGGTAAGGAATTAATAAACTATTTAAAACAACACCTTCAATTGCACATTAATGAGTTTAACTTCTGAAAGCTTTCTGTTTTGATCAGGATGTGGAAGCGATTGCGTTTTCTTAAAACACACACACACACACACAAGAAAACCTGCAAACAGGGGAAGGTTGAGGTTTGCTAATGTGGAAACCAGATCCAGTTGCTTAAAAAAGAAAAGTATGTAGGAAGAGCCTCTAATTTTCACTACTCTCTTTGTGCTTGGAGAAATGCCCAGGTTAGTGACAAAGGGAACTTTGGGAAAAGACTCTGAATCTACCACATTGTAAGAGGGAAAATGGAAAATCAGATGGATGGCTTCATTAAAAACATAAGCCATCTAAAATTTTTGAGAGTTCAAGGAATAATAGCAGGATTTCTATTGATTTTTTTTCCAAATTGAAATATTACTATGATTTAACAATTTCAATTATTTTGAAAATAAGCAGCAAGGTAGCTGTAAGCCAGTAACTATAGTCAAACTCATGAATCTGTTTTTCTGGGGGGCCAGTTTTCACATACCCTCAGTAATGGGATCTTGAAAGCTTATTGTCTTCTCTGATCTTTATCACTTTTGGAAGCACAATTTCTCTTGCATCTATCTTTCATTTTTCAGATGCTATCTTATGATACCTAGGCTATTGCTTCTCATATTTTAATGTGCACACAAATCCCCTGAAGATCATGTTGTAGTGGAGATTCTGATCCCATGGGTCTGAGGTGGGGCCTGAGAGATGCTAGGTTTTGTTTTTGTTTTTTTGAGACAGAGTCTTATTACTCTGTCACCCAGGCTGGAGTGCAGTGGCGCTATTTCTGCTCACTGAAGTCTCTGCCTCCCGGGTTCAAGGGATTCTCCTGCCTCAGCTTCCCGAGTAGCTGGGATTACAGGTGCGTGCCACCATACCCAGCTAATTTTTGTATTTTTAGTAGAGGCGGGTTTTCACCATGTTGGCCAGGCTGACCTTGAACTCCTGACCTCAAGTGACGTGCGGGAGGACGGGGTTTGGCCTCCCAAAGTGTTGGGATTACAGGAGTGAGTCACCGCACCTGGCCGAGAGATAGTGTTTTAACAAGGTCTCAGGTAATGCTGATGCTGTTGTTCTGCTGCCCATACTTTGAGTAGCAGGGGTCTCTAGGATATTGAAATAGCCACCTATGTTATTATTTATCACTAGATTGATCTTTCAATAACAGGGGTCTCCAACCCCTGGCGGCGTACCGGTACTGGTCCGTGGCCTGTTAGGAACTGGGCGGCACAGCAGGAGGTGAGCCGGGTCCAGCTAGCTTACCGCCTGAGCTCCGCCTCCTGTCAGATGCCTCCTGTCAAATCAGCCTTGGCATTAGATTCTCATAGGAGCACGAACCCTATTGTGAACTGCGCATGTCAGGGATCTAGGTTGCGCCCTCCTTACGAGAATCGCACTGAGGCCTGATGATCTGAGGTGGAAGAGTTTCATCCCGAAACCGTCTGTGGTTCTCTGGTATCATCTTCATTAGGTTTAATTAGCAATGTTATACTTAACGTTTCGAAGAGTTCTTTCTTTTTCTATGTTTTGGAACAACCTCAGCAGAATTAGAATTATCTGGTATTTGAGGGTTTGGTAGAATTCTCATGTGAAGCTATCTGGGCCTGTTGACCTTGTAGTGAAGTGACTTTTTTTCGTAGTCTGTTTCCTAAGAAAATTAGTCTACTTAAGCTACCTATATTTAATGGGATCAGCTTTGATCAATTGTGTTTACTGGGAAATTTCTATTTTATCGCTATATTATTTTCATAGAGTGGTACAAAATAGTTTCTTAAAATATTTTGATGTTCTCTCTTTTAATTTCCTGTGTTTATTTTCTATTGTGTGTATTTAGGTTTCTCTCCTTTTTATCCCCACATAATTTACCAAGTGATTTACCCCGAAAGAAACAATATTTTAATTTAATTCTATTTTTTTCTAATAATTAATTTCTGCCTTCATAATTACCATTTTTTTCTTGCACTTTCTTATGGTTTACATTGTTTGTTTTTCCTAGGATTTAGGGCTGAAATTTTAATTCAGTTATTTTTGTTGATATGTGTTAAGACTATAAATTTCCCTGTGATCATGGCTTTGATTATAACCCATGCATTCTGATACATAATCTTTTTATCATTGTTATATAAAGAAATCTGCAATTTCATTTAGTATTTCCCTTTTCACCAAGGAGTTTTTTAGTAAAGAGTTTTTACATTTTTCAGCTGGAAAAGCTATTTTGTTTTATGTTTGTTTTTCTTATTAATTTCTGTTTATATTGTACTCTGATCAGAAAATGTGGTTTGAATTATTTCTACTTTATCGAAATTATTGAAGATTTCTATGTGATATTATATATGGTCAAATTTATGTAAATATTCCATATGATCTTGAGGAGGTGTGTAAAACATTATTGTAATAGAATTCAAAATATATTCATGAAATCTACATTATTTGTTATGTGGTAAGTGTTTTATACCCTTTCTTTTTTTTTTGTCCTCTTGATTTTCTTGGACAGGGAATGATACATTCAAGTTTCATATTATTGGTTTGTTTTTGACCATTTCTCTTGGAATTTCCTGTGGTTTCTGCTTTATGAAGGTGGTGGTTGTATTCATGGCTATTTAAAAAACTTAATTTTCTTTATGAGCAATATGATCTTTATCATTTTAACATGTCCCCCCTTGTCTCATTTAATACTTCTGGACCTGATTTATACCTTGTTCAACATCAAGATCATCAAACCTGTCGTTTTATTGCCTACATTTGCTTAGTATAACTTGTCCATCCACTTATTTTTAGCATTCTTGAATCTCTTTAAGTGTGTCTATAGTATGTAGTAGAGAGTTGGGTTTTACTTTGTGACCCAATCTGAAAATCTCTTTAATAGGTAAGTTAAGCTCATAAGCGTATATTAATATGAGTAATATGTTTGGTCTCAATGTGTCATATTATTTTTTATATTTACTATATATGTTATAGTTACTATATTTCTCCATGTGGTTTGTTTCCCCCCCCTTTTTTTTTTGAGATGGGGAGGGAGCACTATTTAATTTGATATTTAGGAAAGTTTGTATTTTTCTAGTGGTTATTTTCTACTAATACCTTTTATATTGCCATTAGTCTCTTTATGCCTTATTTAGGCTTCTACTGTTTGGTTCGTAAGTTTAAAATGATTTTCTTTTATCACTATATGGTATTCGGTATGTATATTTCACTTTTCCTTTCTTTCTCTTTTATGCTCCCATTATGTAGTTGTGTATTTTTTTACTTTGTCAGAATATATATGTTACATATTATTCTTTTACCTCTTTTCTCACTTTCTTCTAGTCTTAGATCTACAATTTAATATATTTCTTAAATATATTCAGTGATACCAGATGGCTTTCTTTTTGCTGGTTTCCCCATTCGTAACTGATAGGATGAAACTCTCCCTCTAGCAGATTCCAAAAGAAGGACTCTCATGAGGACTGTATTCTTGGGCTGTTGCATATTTAAATTTTTCTTCTATCACCTTGACTCTCTATGTTTAGGAGTGAGAGACTTGGGTGGTTCACTGGGATTCTTGGTTTGAGAATGCCTTATCCTACTGTACAGTGAAGTACAGTTTCTATGATAGATGGGACATTTTGCAGAGGAAAGTTGATGTATATCTTCCGGTTCTGATTCTCTTTGGTCTCTTCTTCATCTTCCTTCATTTCTAACACTTCCTTCTACTTTCTCTTCACCACTAAGTCTCCAAGGGCTCTACCTCCCTGTCCCTCCCAGGCCATATCTTCCTAAGACTGCTACCTCTGGCACTGCACATGTTTTTGTCCCTTCCTTTCACTTCTCCAGGAGCCAGGGTTCTGATTCACTAGGCTGCATCCCTGTTTTCAGTATTTCTCCACTCCAGGCAGAATTTCCTCCTTTTGGGAGTGACTTTTTGTTTTTCCGTGTTCTGCTGCTGCTGAGTCCTACCGTCCTCTCCTCATGGACCCTGGAGTGGCCCCACACTTTGCTGAGTCTCTCCTTACATGTAAACTGAAGTGTGTCACACTATTTCCCAAGTACACTGGAGACAGGGATTATAGGTGGTTTTATTTGCTCTGTTTTTGGATCAGTGTGGGTTTGTTTTGGAGAATGTGAACAGAGATTAAAATTTGTGTAGTCACCATCACCCTGTGGGATGTTGAAGGGCAATGAACACCACTTTTTAATTTTAGTAGTTTGAGCCCATTATACTGTAAGAACTTTAGTGTCTGGGGGTACCTCTATTACAGTATCAGGCTTGTAGTAAATTATAACTCAGTATCTAATGGCTAGATGAATTAATGGATATTATAATTCACCTTGCTTTAGCAAAAGAGATTATGGGGGAGCTATTCTAATATTTAGAGCAAAATAATTATAATCATGTTTTCCTTGTCTAAACTTCCTTAGTTGCTGACTCAGTGGCTTAATTGCTGATAGTGTATCACTGGTATAATATTACAGAAACTGAATACAGACATTTTTTAATTCACTTGGATACAATTCTGAGAGGATAAAGTGAGGTGAGCCCATATCAGGATAGAAAACAATGTGGTAAAGATGATTGTCTCTTAATAATTCATGAGGTGAGATAAAAAATTTTAGGTAAAGAATGGAATAAACTAGGTAGTTGTATTTCTTTGATTAAAAAAGTTCACATATATTAAGCTGTCTTCTTTTAGCTACTTGGAAGGATGTCATGAAAGAAAAAATCTTGAAAAATGCATGGAAACTTGCCAATGACTTTGATCAAAGATTGTTGGCAGACTGAGGGAAGTGTGTGATAAAGTAAATGTTGCCAAATAACTTCTATGTTTATAGTAGATGGTTTTCTTAAACTTAATTGTGTAGTTCTGTGATGACACAAAAACAGAGGAACTCAGAAAAGAGGAATCAGTGCCACTTTCAGGGGACAGAACTAGCAGTGACTCCTATCACTCTTCAGAGCAGAACTTTCTGTGATGATGGGCATGTTCCATATCCGGGCTGTCCAGTATTAGCCACCAGCCATATGTGGAGAATGGACTGAGGAACTAAATTTTAAACTTGCTTATTTTAATTAGTTTATATTTAAATTAAGTGGCCACATGTAGTCCATGGCTATTGTACTGGATACTGCAAGTATCCAGAGAGACATTCGTGGGTTCAGGCTTGAAGTTATCTAATTTGGGTGAGAGATAAAGAATAAAAGAGGAATTTGAGGGGAATGAGGAAGTGGAGCTATCCATCAATATCCATCTATTATCCTTCTATCCATCTGAGAAAGGAAGAGAGGGACTGGTTTTTGATGGGGGGAGAAAAGGGGAATGTGCTTTCTTACTCTTGGGTAAGTCCAGGACTACTTGTACAAAGTGTCAAAGAACTTCTCTTGTTGCCTCTGCTGTTTTGTATTAGGCTCCAATATACACATTTATGTGCATCTCTACTATCTCGTGATTATTACTTCATATTACTGAAACCCATAGATAGGATATTACTTGGTGAATTGAATATTTTGAATGCTAAGCTAGGGAACACACACACATACATATTCATACTAAATCCACATTTGTCCATCCTCATATGTGTCCTGCTGTTAATCCAGGAGGTATATACAGACTTGTTAACCACATCTGTGGTTTACTGATCTGCTGGGTTGCCTAGGGCTTAAGCTAGGATATAGGACACAGACTTCCTGGGTTTGGGTACTGGAGCCTCCCGTTATTGGGTGTATAATTCTTGGATAGATACTTAACACTTGCCTTGGTTACTCCATGGTGCTACAGTGAAGATTAAGTGAACTCATGCTTGTAAAGTGTATATAACAGTGTCTTACACTGCTTATTGAACACATTAACCTTAAAAATTTTTAAATAGATTAGATGCTACCTTTATCTATGCCATTTCCTCATTCTGCAGAACATGTGCAAATATCTGTCACATGGTGGACATCAAAAACACCCATCAGGCCTGGTGCGGTGGCTTACGCCTGTAATCCCAGCACTTAGGGAGGCTAAGGTGAGTGGATCACTTGAGTCCAGGAGTTCAAGACCAGCTTGGCAAACACAGTGAACCCTGTCTTTACTAAAAGTACAAAAAAATTAGCTGGGCGTGGTGGTGCACACCTATAACTCCAGCTACTCAGGAGAATCACTTGAACCCAGAAGGCAGAGGAGCTGAGATCATGCCACTGCACTCCAGCCTGGGTAACAGAGCAAGATTCTGCCAAACAAACAAACAAACAAGCACCCATCAAGTAATCAAACAGGTTTCTGGTGGTTTAGTAGGCTTTATGCCTGATAGCCTTTATCTCCAGGGCTCAAGATGGTTGCAAAAGCCTTTTTGCTTTCCACCACTAGGCAAAGAGAGAGAAGAAATGGTGAGACCTTTATTGAGATCAGCCTGACTTACTGCAAATAGAAAAAACATATCTGACTTTGCCATTAAATATCTTCCAACTTAGCAATCCTGAGACAAATCTGTTTGCAAAATGTGACTAGATACCCAGGTTAGGCTGGTGGAATATTCAATATTCTGTTGCTAAGGATCTAAGCCTATTCATGGTGTCCTATTTTTAGAGTATACAAGAATGAATCAGAGACCTATGATTAATTATTAATGATTGTGAAATAACATTGTTGGATGACAGAAAGTTGAAAGTTTTAATAACAGCTGCTTTGAGACTTTTAACAAACACATAAAAGGAATTTTAAAGTTGTATTTTTTCTTTTTGGAATGTTGCTTGTTTTGAAATTGTTTTTTTCCTAAATGTCTGTGGTTTAGTGCTATCTTGAAAAGAAAAGAACCTGGCAATAAGAATCTTTGAAAAGATTAATTATATCTCTTTATTTGTGTGCAAACTAAATTCTTAAAATTTGTAAATGTCTGGCAGCCTGTCAGATTAATTTTCTTTTCAGTTTGGTTTTTAGTGTCTATAATTAGTTTATTGATCACTTACTATGCTCAGCCTCTGTTCTCTGCAAGTTAAGTAGATGAGAAAACTCAGGACTAGAAAGGTTCAATACTTGGTTAAGCTCACACAGGTAGTAAGGGATGGATTTGATCTCTAGAAGTCTGACTCAAGAGGCTGTTCTCTTAACACTGAGTCATTTTCTGGTTCACATCATACATCATTAAGCAAGAACATTGAATGGTTTTATTGTGCACTGTTTCATTCTTCCAAAACTTACTATAAACTCATTTGTTTAACAAACACTGAACACATACTATATCAATCATGAATCATTTTATTGAGTATATATTAGCTAATGATTTAAATATATCATCTTATTTAACCCTTACAGCAAACTCATGAAGTAGCTTAGAGATCTTAAATGACCTGCTAGTGTCTCACAGCAAGTGACTGTGGAGGCAGGAGTTGAAGGCAGGGATTCTGACTCCAGTCCTGATGCTCTCAACACATGACAAGCAAGAAACTGTACTCAGTGCTGTAAAACATGAAAGTAGCATAAATCGCATACCGTTTTTTCAAAGAACATGGGTTTCACTTTTGCTGTTAAGATATGTACACAAATAACTGACACGTATGGGAGGCGTTTAATACTCCTAGTGGTACCAATAACATGATATTGGTCAGAGAGAGCAGTTACGTCGGACAAAACAGGAGAAACCTAATAGAAAAGGTTATTTGAGCCTAAAAGTAACATTTGGAAAGGGAGAGATTTAGGAGATAACATTCAGGTAGTGAAAACTACCAAGAGAAATTTGAAAGGGGAAAAAAAATAGCTTGAAACCGAGAGGCGGAAGTTGCAGTGAGCCCAGATCGCGCTGCTGCACTCCAGCCTGGGCAACAGAGCAAGACTGTCTCAAAAAAAAAAAAAAAAAAAAAAAAAATCACTACAGTTTTGTCATGCATAAGCTGGTTTCCATTTTAAAAACACAGTTAATACAGGCATTTTCTTCCCAACGTTGACATTTGCATCAGTTTCCCCATCTGGGGATGCTCAATATAGGCTTATTGAATGAATGAAGGAAATATTAGATATTGTTAATATAGGCAATGAAGATATGGTAAAGTTCCAGAAGAGAAAAACTATTTCCTGTTCTCTTAGAGCATATGGAATATGGAAGAGAGGCAAGTAAAACAAGTACATGAAGTGTACAGGCTTGTCTAATGGTGATAGTGCTACCATCTGACTCAAAGTAGGGGACGGGGATGGATAGAGAGTCAGGGGCAGGAGTAAGGCAGGTTGCTATTTCAAATAGGGTGATAAGAGAAGGTTTACCGACGAGGTGACCCAAAGGACTTGAAGGAGGTGAAAGAGTGAGCTAGGCAGGTGGAAGAGCAAGTCTAAAGACCACGTTTTAACACATTTAGCTAAAGAACTTCCTACTTGAAGGTGTGTGCCAGATAAATTCCTCTTACTCACTACCCCTAAGCCCCTAGGATCCATTCTTCATCTTCCATCCTTCTCCACTCTTTTTTTTCTGCCATACGAGATGGGTTGTATGGACTACATCAACAGGGAACCTTGCATGTCGGCTTGCAGTTAGGTTTAGCTGATGGGGGGCACTGGCGTGTAATCAGAGAGAGGGAAGTGAATGAGGTCTATGTATTTATTCTGTCTTCTGAATAATATGGGGCATAAGCAAATAATCATTAGCCCTGTTTTAGAGAGTAAAAATCTGAAGCAGTAAAAGGTGAATAGATGTGATCATGGTATAAGTGGGATGGTGTAATTAGGATAAGAATGGAAACTCCCTCCAAATACCTAACCTTTTGCTTACTGTAATTAGCCTACAGAAGGGCAGTAGTTCTCTTTACCCCTTTGAGCACTGATGACATTTATTGACCTTACATCTAAAAGAATATACACATGCGTGAGCATAGGCATGCGTGTGCGCACACACACACACATACAAACACACTTTCAAGCGATTAACAGATTCCTTGAAGTCCTTTTGCTGATGATTCATGGATTCCAGAATAAGATCCTTTGTTTCATGAACCTGAAAGAGGACTCATGTTTTTAGGTGATATGTTAAATGGAATCTCTTAGCAGCAACATTTAACAATGCTTAATTGGTGGTGAAGAAGGAAAGGTAGAATAAATGTTGTCTACTGTATTTGGAGACCAAAAGAGGCTTCCTCATGAGTTCCATGTTTAGTTGTACAAGTAAGCCATGCCGTGTTAGGAAGCATTTTGAAAATTAATGCTTTATTAATGCATATCTTCATTAGGAGCTATAATCTTTTATTGAAAGACATAATATATCTCCAGATAATGTTTTCTAGGTGGATATGTATTATTGAAATAATGGCACATAGAATTTTTATTTGTTTGTTTGTTTTTCGATGGAGTCTTGCTCTGTTGCCCAGATTGGGGTGCGATGGTGCAATCTTGGCTCACTGTGCCTCCCAGGTTTAAGCGATTCTCATGCCTCAGCCTTCCAGTAGCTGATATTACTGGCGTGCACCACCATGACCAGTTAATTTTTGTGTTTTTAGTAGAGACAGGGTTTCACCATGTTGGCCAAGCTGGTCTTGAACTCCTGACCTCAGGTGATAGGCCCACCTCGGCCTCCCAAAGGGCTGGGATTACAGGCGTGAGCCACCTCACCCAGTCAGAATATTTTGAGGTAGATAAAATACTCCCAGTTGTTGGGTAGAAAAGACTTGAAAAATTACTCAGAACCATTAGCCCAATACAAGGTTGTGAAATAATTGAAATCTTCCTTTCTAGGGTGACCTGATTTCTTTCACACTAGCAACCACATCTTTTTTGTCTCTGAATTCCTAGGGCTGAGCACAGTACCAACTACAATATAGTTTCCCACCTCACGTTGATAGCTGCAAGTTTTTTCTATTCAGAAAAAAAACACATCTAATTTATCTATGATAAATGGATATGAACAGCCCGTGTTGCTATATTTAAAAATGTCTAGAGGAGGTCTTTAATTCAAAATATTATAAAATTGATAACAGAATTTGTTGGGGTGGACTGAACCCACACTGAGAAGTGAACATTTTGGGTATTTATCATGCAGTTAATGTAGATACACACACACACCCACATACACCCCACTAATTCCTGCATGAAAATCTTTATCAGTGTGTATAATTCATTAAGTTTGTAATTTTTACAGCAGCAATATGAAACAAATACATTTAGCTAAAAAGAAACCCTAACAAGACATGAAAGGACATCAGAGTCATCTAAAATGTCAGACAAACACATTCACACAATTCAGCATTTGTATCCTAACTATTTTTAGGCTGTGTGTAAATTGACATCAAAGAAGAATACAACAGTTTGTAGTCAACAATGTGATTGTCTCGTGAACTCACATCACTGACGTCTGATTCTTTCATCCCCTCTCCTTCTCTGACTCTGGCCCTCCTGCCTCATTCCTGCAAGGGCCCTTGTGATAATGTTGGGCCCACAGGATAATACAGGATAATCTCTCCATCAACATCCTTAATTCAGTTACGTTTGCAGAGTTTCTTTTGTCATGTAAGGTAACACAGTCTCAGTTTCCAGGAATTAGGCTGTGGACATCTTTGAGGGGGCCATTGTTATGTTTGTCACTCTGAGACTAACTTTCTTCCTTCAGGCGCTTCTGAGCTGCTCTCTGTGTCACTCACTCTCAGCTGGGACATTGCTGCTGTGGTTGAGGGCTTTAATTTCTGACCGTAGAATTACAAATCCTGGTCTTTGCTTCAATGTTTATTGATGAATAGGGCTTAGTTCGTTTTAATTCTCCATTAGTTCATTCATTCATTCAATGATTAAACTGAGTCTATCAATTTATTTTATTGAAAGTGGTGCTGTCTTCAAAACATTGTATGAAATGTTAGTTGATTATCTTATACAAATATAAATTATTACAAGTTGGAGGAGTGACATAATTGATTTCATTTTTAGTCATGATTTGCTATCCAATGATAGGGATATTATCATTATCATTATTATGATTGTGTGGGGAGAACTGCATTTTCCTTAGAGCCTAATCTAAAAGCAGATTTCTTTCCTGTCAGGTAATATTGTGGGACTAACTGTATAATCACTATCAAACATCACTTCTTAGCAAGGAGTTGAGAGTATTGTGGTTTCACCACATCATGCCCAATAGTCTAAAGGTGGAAATAGGATTTCCCCAATAAGGACAAAATGGCTCAGGGCAAAAATGAAAGCATCACTCAGCATTTTTTTTTTTTTTTTTTTACTTTTATAGTCAATGCAAAGAAAAAAATGATAAATTCTAGGACCATTACCCTATGGGAACCATCTCAACAATATAAAATGCCTATTCAACCAGAATCATTAAAAATATAGAATCAGAAACTAGAGGAAAAATGAGAATTTCATAGACAAGTCTCCTTCTAGTGTAAGTGAAAACACTGGGGCCCAGCGAGGAAGTGACTTGCCTAAGGTCAAACAGTTAAATTAGAACTAAACTACAACTAAATTCAATTTAATTCTTTTGATTCTTGAAGAGGAAAGGTACACAAAAGAAAGATGTATGGAGTGAATTAGGAAATATGCATTGAACATTCCTATAGAAACATGGCTGTGAGGTTTAAAACAATGCTGTTGCAGAAGTAATTTCTTGAAGACTTCTTGTTTTGTTAACTGTTTTCCCATCTTTGTGACTATTGCAAAATATTACGTGTATTCTTATGCATGTATAATACAAAAGGTACTCTTCTAGTTTCTCTTATATATAACAAACAATAGAAATGTGGTGACTGTCTTTGAAGGCTTTGGGCAAAGCCATGGGAAATTCAATTCCAATATAAATTAATACATGAAATGAACCAAATGGGTGATTCAGGATTTCCCTATGTATGAGGAGTCATCAGTGTAACGTGTGAAAGAAATAAGAAAATAAGTGAACCTTGAAGACTGATGATATGTCATGACGTTAAGCGTCATCAGCTCAGGGAAGTAAGGGTGTATAAACTATAAAACGTTTGCCTAAACAGGAACAGAAGATGAAGGAATTTAGACGACTCCAAACCTCAGCTAAGACCACGTATTCCATTTTGGCGTGTTTCTAACTCTTATTATTCAGTGCTTCTTCTTCAATATCCTTCTCTGTAGTCACTGAAGATGTTTAAGTGGAGATGCGACATTATTAAATTAGTTCTTGATGATGTTTTATTTATCAAACTGTGCTGAATGTTGTGGATTTGATTTGATTTGGAAGAGAGTCCAGATGCATGGTGAGCAGATAAGAGGTGAAGAAAATAGTCTAAACCTAAAATATTGAGGGCAGTGGGAATGAAGACATTGCAAAGAATCAACAGAAGCCTTCACACAGGAATGCTCTGAACTACCAAGCACAGCATCTCTGAGACTCCGGTCATCTGCACCCCTTTTTTCCTCTGACTGCAATAGTAGACTCTTCCTCCTCCAGTCAAAGACTTATCTCTCCTGTGTTCTCAATGTCATCTTTTCTCACTTTCTCAAGAATATTACACTTTGAATCTTTTCTCTATCCTCTATGCTGACTTCCTCCCTTGCAGTGGACCCTTTACTTTAAATATTCTCAAATCTCTGTCATCTTAAAAACAAAAGTTAAGCTTTTTGAAGGCAGTATCTAGGTTTGCTGCTTATAGCTCTTCAACTATATACAATCAAACATTTTGCATTTAATGATTTTTTTACCTTTTTTAAAATTATACTTTAGGTTCTGGGATACATGTGCAGAACGTGCAGGTTTGTTACATAGGTATACACATGCCATGGTGGTTTGCTGCACCCATCAACCTGTCATCTACATTAGGAATTTCTCTTAATGCTATCCCTCCCCTACCCCCCACCCCCCTACAGGGCCTGGTGTGTGATGTTCTCCTTCCTGTGTCTATGTGTTCTCATTGTTCAACTCCCACTTACGAGTGAGAACATGCGGTGTTTGGTTTTCTGTTCCTGTGTTAGTTTGCTGAGAAGGATGGTTTTTAAAATAAATCAGAAAATTACTCTGTTCTAGTTTTAACTTTCACTTCCTCCACACAACTATGCCTGCTAAGGTCACCAATGCTGTCCAGATCAATAAGTCAGATGGTTCTACCCTGACTTGCCTGACCTTTGAATAAATTTCAGTACAGTTTACTACCCATTCTATTTAGAAACTTTCTCTTCTGACTTCTATAATACCATATTCTCTTCATTTTCCTCATTCTTGAGTCCTAGTCATGCTTTTTTTCATAATCTACCCTATTTCCCCCCAAATCCATCTTCTTTGTAATTACTTGATCTACCATCTCTATAGCCACAGGTAACAAATTTGCATCTCCAGTCACATCACTGTGTTTCAGCTCTAGATATGCATATCCATTTGCTTAACCAATGAATATATAACATCTTATAGGACTTCAAATGCGACACGCTCAAAACAACTGAACTCCTGATTCTTTTCCTCAAAGTTTCTTCCTCTCAAGTATTTCAATAAACAAAGCCACCATCTGCCTATTTTTTCATGTTAGAAACCTGGGCAATCACGGATCTTTCTCAACACTTCCTTCTCTATTCCCCAATTTCCAATCAATCACCGAATGAAGCTGGGTTTGCTTCCTAAATGTCTTTAAACTGTCTCTTAAACTCATTTCTGCTGCTGCCACTTTAGTCTGAAAAAACTTCCATTTCTCATTTGAGCTATTGCAATTGCTTCCTAATGCTTTGCTAACTAACCAGCCTCTCTTCGGCCTACAATCCATGTTCCTCATGACAGCTGCACTGTTACCTTAAAAGGCCATAACACCACCAGTAATTAAGATAACTTGGATATAATTTGATTTGTGACTGGTTGCTACTTCCCATCCTTTTCCCATTTCCAAATAGGAGTGAGCTAAAGTTCTTATCCTTTGCTGAGAGATTGGGGGTATAGGGGGAAAGACAGGAAGGCAAGCCCCATTGAGGAAATTTCAGAAATTTCTGTCTTGAGAAATGGATGAGGAAGTTCTGCTCCACCAGTGTTCTTCCAGTCCAGTTTCCCTACATAGTACCAACAAAACAAGAGATCCCCAATATTGCTGCTGTGATCTTGGAAATATGAGCCACAGAGTCCAGAATCATCCCTACCAATCTACCAATATTTAACCTGGAGTGAATAGTTGCCACTAGGTGGTGCCAGACTGAAGCCAGGGCGCAGACCCTGACTTGGAGGAATTTGGACAGCTCTTCTGGACTCCCATAACTCACAATTTGTTGTTCTTGTAGGCTCATCCAGGTCACTTCGTTAACCTCACCATAACAAAACACCACATTTAATGGTAGTGAAAAATTCTGGACTACACCTACTGTGTTCTGAAAGAATTTTACTGTATTTTATAAACTCAAATCAGAATGTGTCATATGTCACTTCCCTGTTAAAACTCTTCCATGGCTTCCTTTGCTCTTAGGATAAAATCTCATCACATGGACCCTAAGACATAATTTTAACCTCTAATACTTATGGAAACAGGCAGTTTGCATGAACGAATGATCCACCTGCTCATAAAAGTATAGAATATGATGAGGCCCGTGGTATTTGTATTTCCTGTTATAAGACATTCAAATTCAATTAAAAATGAAACAGAACAAATTGTGAATATTTTAACAAGGGAAAGAAAAACTTTGGCTAGCACTCCACTCTGGCCAATTCTTTATGCCCCCTCAGCTCCCTGTCCACGTGGCAGTTTTATGATAATGTCAAGTTCCTTCTTACCTCAGCATTTAAGAACCAACCATTCCCTCTGCCTGGAATGCATTCCTCCTCCTTTTTATTAGTTATCAGTTTCGTTTTGTTTTTGTTTTTTTTAAGATGGAGTCTCGCTCTGTCGCCCAGGCTGGAGTGCAGTGGCCGGATCTCAGCTCACTGCAAGCTCTGCCTCCCGGGTTCACGCCATTCTCCTGCCTCAGCCTCCCGTGTAGCTGGGACTACAGGCGCCCGCCACCTCGCCCGGCTAGTTTTTTGTATTTTTAGTAGAGACGGGGTTTCACCGTGTTAGCCAGGATGGTCTCGATCTCCTGACCTCGTGATCCGCCCGTCTCGGCCTCCCAAAGTGCTGGGATTACAGGGTTGAGCCACCGCGCCCGGCCTAGTTATCAGTTTCTTGTCTTATAGACATTGGTCTAAAATCATTTCATCATGCCTATCCTTTTTGTACTCTTGCCCTGAATTAGATTCCATTTCCCTGTTAATAGCACACTTACCTCTTAGCCTTTGTTCAAAATTATGATTACTTATGTAATATATCTCTCTGTTCCTTTCCATTCATCCATCAAGTCACACATGCTGTAATTCTATATCAAGCCTCTACTTTTCCAGGAATCTCCAATGTATTGTAAATTCATGGCAAAGTTCCCAGCATTGACTAGCTGGAAAATGAATACGGAAGAAAGGGAAAAAGAGATTAGAAAATAACTTTAGAGTGGTAAGTCTGGAAAAATGATGAGACTATAGAGAATATAGGAAAATCAGGATGGAAGCAGGTTTCAGGACAGGAGGAAATATCCTTTTATTTTCAAACTGTGAAGAGACATTCAAAGTTTGTTGAATGTATAAGAGGCTGGGAAGCCATTTGCAAATTGTCTATAGAAGTGTAAGTATGAAGCTGTGAGACTACTTAGTGACTACAATCTCAAAGGCATAGAAGAAATTTTTTTAAAAAAGAAAGGATTGGCATATTTGAAGGACAGTCTAGAAAAGTTAGCTCAAAAATGGAAATTTTCTTTTATATTTTGTGTGAAATACAAGTTGGCTTTTAAGCTTACTTTTAAAGGAAGTAGGTATATTTAGCTTCAGTAAACAAGGAAGGTTAGATGAAGTCCCTGATGTGCATCATTCCACTAGCAAGAGAATGGCGTAACACTTCTAAGGTGAAAAAAAATGTAGCAAAGTTTAGTTTTGGCTGAGCAATAATGGTTCTGTAATTGTACAGTTTGGAGACAATTAGCCAATTAAATCCTGCTTCTCCACCCTTCCTCTTTCTAAATATACATTTTGAGCTCTCTTCTGATGTTGAAAAAACTCTCCTGTCTTTGAAACAAGGCCTGAAAATATTATTCAGTGGAAACCCATCTGCACAGTGATTGAGTCACAACAAATCCAGATTCCAGGAATCTGTGAGAAAGGCTTGTGCTCATCACGTCATCTCTCCCTTTTTGTAGTTGTACGTTGAGGTCGTTGTGAGTTTTTTTTTTAAGCAATTTTCTGTGCTGCTATACTCTGTCATTTCACGTGAGGGCAGCAGAGAGGCAGCATAGAAGCCCCTGAATAGCAAATCAGAAGAGCCTGAAGCTCAAATTTTGGTCGTAGTGTTTTCAGAACACCTCTTCAAAAATTAAACCACATGTTGTATCTCTTTAAACAATCCTAGTCTATTGATTTGCCTACTCTGTTCTTTTAAAAAAAAGAATCAAACCTGTATCTAAGAATAGGTAAGAACATGTGAATACAGACTTTTGCAAGAGTTGTATCCTGGTTTGCCCAGAATATGTTTTCTAATTTTTCTTGGGTAGTTACAATTTGACAACAGATTTGTTTAGTAATCACGCTATTATATTGTCCTATATACTTAAGAATTATTGTTTTGAGCATAGTCCAGGCCCTGATGCCATTTTGATACATACGGAAGCACATTTTGATTAAATGCAGTTTGAATAAAACACTGATGAAATAACAATAGCTTTTGTATCATATTTGTGAACGGTCTTTGGCTGTATCCCAGGTGGCAATAAAAAGGTAGTGAGTCAATTTGGATATTGTGAAAAAATTATTACTATTGAATTATAGCATAGAAAGTAACATATTCCCCAGGCTTCAGGCTCCCTGTCACTTAGCACTGCCTTTGTTCTCTCTGCCCAGAATGTTATTTTCCCCACCATCATCCCAGGCCACTTTCCAGCCACGCCCATGCTTTTGCAAGACTGACTTCTGTGGGTACTGCAGGTCTCAGGGTAGAGGTGCCATCTCTGGGCAGCCTTCTCCACTGCTTCTCAATTTTCTTGGCCACTCTGTGCTTCTTCTGTTTACTCCTGTGGTCCTCTATAGGCTCCTATGGGAATTAAGTTTGTTCCTAATTTTGTCTCTAGTACCTAGTACTATGTGCTTAGTAGAAGCCCGTTAAAAAACAGACAATAAAGACTTAGAATCTTTATCAAGATGGTGGGGATGGGGAATAGGAGGAACAGAGAATTATTCAAACTGTGAAAAAGAGTTTAAAAGAGGATCTGCCACCCTGCCTCTTTTAGCGTAGGGGTAGGAGTTTAACATTTGAGGCAATAGCAAAGATGATGGAGATCAGTGCTTCTCAGCAAACATTTGACAGTCTCACGTAAGACGAGATAGACCTTAGGTCTATAGCTAGTCAGCTAGTCAGCCATATGACTCAATCCTGGTGACAGCTAGGGGCTTAAAGGAAATAAACACACGTTTGTGAAAATGCTTTGTGTAGGGCTAAGCACAGAGGAGTGAGCGCCGAATGTCTGCTGAAAAACAAAAGAAGCTTAGGCTTTTTCGTGATCTTAGCAAAATTCTTTTCCCATGGTCTTCTGTTTGTTAAGGTGACTCCCTCAAGGGCATCAGTCTGTGCTGGAAATCATTGCAGTGCAGTGGAGAGAGAGAGAGGGAGCTCTTTATAGAGAGGACTCAGCTCGCCTTCTCCTTAGCATCTTGTTGCTAGGCAATAGCTCCTCTGGTGAAAGCTCATCTCCATCTTTAAAGATGGAGTGAAATCTTGCCGAGGAAAATGCAGTTTGTACAAATTGGGCCATGTGCAAGCGGTATTTTGCTCTAGTCCTCAAAACTGCTTTTCCCTATAAGGGAGATAAATCAGTCCTACTTAAATCCTGTCACTTAACAACCAGATAATATGACTCCTCTCTTTCTCTCTCTTTTCTGTAAAGCATAGACTTCCTTTTTAATCTTATTGATTTATTTTTACCTTTCCAACTATAT
This sequence comes from Colobus angolensis palliatus, assembly GCF_000951035.1. Classification (NCBI taxonomy): domain Eukaryota; kingdom Metazoa; phylum Chordata; class Mammalia; order Primates; family Cercopithecidae; genus Colobus; species Colobus angolensis. The sequence continues at coordinate 12,842 of NW_012115810.1, read as the reverse complement.
GTCTTTCCACATTGATTTAACGAGATTCAGCAGGACATTGTTTGTGATAGTATTTCTCTAGACTGCTGAATTAATTTCCATTTAAAAAATTACTTTGGATCTGCAGCTCTGGCCAGCACCTAGTGTATTGCTCTTACTGCATTTTACATAATGATAAAATATAATGGGTGGTCAGTAAGAAGGACCAATATTTAATGAATATAGATTTTTTTTAAACAAAGTGTAGATAGGTCATACTGTTTGTATATATCTGAAAAAACTATACATAGTTTGCTAGACTCTAAGCTTTCAAAAACCAATATAGAATAATTATCTTTCTCAGAACTGCAAAATGTCCTTTAGACACTAAGAGCTTTGTGTATTTAATCTTTTAACCTTTTAAATTGTTGGTCAGTTTAGACAGCAAAATTGGCAATTCATTTTATTTTCTCATCTTGTAATAATGTCACAGATTTTTGGAAGCTAGTGACTAAATTAACGTAGCCATGTATCAGTCTCTTTTTTAAAAAATTCCGAAAGCCCTGAATGTATAAATAACTTGAGAAATGTACAGATACCTTACTAGGGAGCTTAAAAATTCTCTTCTAATTTTTATTGTGTGATTTACATAGTAGATCCTTGAATTTATAACAATGTGTTTGTTTTTCAAATTTAATCCTGGAGAAAGTCTGACACATGATTGCCACTTCTACTAGTCCATGTTATGTTGCTATAAAGGAATATCTGAGGCTGAGTAACCTATAAATCAAAGAGCTTTATTATGGCTCATGGCTCTTCAGGCTGTCCAAGAAGCATGGCACCAGCATCTGCTTCTGATAAGGTCTTGGGAAGTTCCAGTCATGGTGGAAGGGGAAGTGGAGCAGGCATGTCACATGGCAGGAGAGGGAGCAAGAGAGAGATAAGAGGAGTGCCACACTTTTAAATGGCTAGCTCTTGTGTGAAGTAATAGAGAATTCACTCATTACTGTGGGCAGGGCACCACACCATTTATGAGGGTTCCACCCTCAGGATCCAAACACCTCTCACTAGGCCTCACCTCCAACATTGGAGATTGCATTTCAACATGAGATTTAGAGGGGACAAATATCCAAAATAGGTCAGGTGCAGTGGCTCATGCCTATAATCCCAGCACTTTGGGAGGCTGAGGTGAAAGGATCACTTGAGCCCAGGAGGATCACGTCTGTAGTGAGCCAAGATCATGCTACTGAACTCCAGCCTGGGCGACAGAGCGAGACGCTGTCTCAAAAAAAAAAAAAAAAAAAAAAAAAAAACATTAGCCAGGCATGGTGGCGGGTGCTACTCTGCTACTCAGGAGGCTGAGGCAGGAGAATGGCATGAACCTGGGAGGCAGAGCTTGCAGTGAACCGAGATCGTGCCACTGCACTCCAGCCTGGGCAACAGAGTGAGACTCCATCTCAAAAAGAAAAAAAGTCCACCAACTTTGAATCTTGAATGAGTCTAGGGAGGTTGAAGGAATTTCCTGATACACTTACGTTTTAACCTTCCTTCCTTCCCTTCCTTCCCTTCCTCCCCTTCCTCCCGTTCCTTCCCTTCCTCCCCTTCCTCCCCTTCTTCCCCTCCCTTCTCCCCTTCCTTCCTTCCTTCCTTCCTTCCTTCCTTCGGTCATTCAACTTACATTTGTGGATTTCCATCTCTATTAGTTAGCCCATTTTGGTAATGATAGAACTCTAACTTGAATCAGCTTAAGCAAAAAAGGGATTGCCCATGGTAGAGCTGAACACCCCAAACCAGGGTCTGGAAAGCCACCAGGACACTTCGTCTTACTCACTTTGTCTTACTCTCTCATTTGTACTTCTCCCATTATGCTTCATCCTCTGAAACTATCTGTATCTCTGTGTCCATACCCAGAATTTCTAGCAGCTTCCTGGATTATATCTTCCTAGTTAAAAAGACAGGAAAGACTTACAATTTACCAGTATTTATATTACAGAGAAGGACCCAGAAGGTAATCTTGAGTCACATACCTACTGAACTACTAAATCCTGTGGCCATGAAAGCAGAGAAAGGAAAGAAATGGCAGTTTCACATGTTCAAAAGGGAAGAGCAGGGGAACAAGAAGGGCAGTGGTATTGACTGCAAGGAGTACAGGAAGCTGTCAGTGCAGCCCTCAGTCTGAGGTTGAAGACCTTTGAGCCCCTGGAAGGTTGCTAGTGCAAACCCCAGAGTCCAAAGGCCCCAAACCATGGAGTCTGATATCCAAGGGCAGTAGGAGAGGAAGCCAAGAGTTCTGCCCAGTATGGGAAGAGAGAGGGAGCAGACACAGCAAGCAAGCTACGTATCCCCCTTCTTCCACCTGTTTTGTTCTAGCTGTACTGGCAGCCAACTGGATGGTGCCCATTCATATTGAGGGTGGGTCTTTCTGTTCCAGCCCACCAACTCAAATGATAATCTCCTCTGCCAACATCCTTGCAGACACACCCAGAAACAATGCTTAATCAGCCAGCTAGGCATTCCTTGATCTAGTCAAGTTGACACTTAATATGACCCACCACACATGGAGATGAGAAGTGACAGGAATGTATATAATGGGGTATGGGAATGGTGTTGTCAGTAATGTGTTTTGTTTGATAATTATTTTACAATGAATCTTCAATAATATGTAAGATTATGCGAGGTCAACAAAGGAAGCAGTTCATTTGGGTAAATGGGACAGCAAAGACAAAAATAATATGGTTTATGAAATGTTAGAGGTTTAACATAGGTCAAGTGAAGAGTAAATGCTGGGACTTGCCAGGAGACAGCTGCAAAGATAATCAGGAGCCATATCATGAGGGCTCTTTGGCCATGATAAAGAGTTTCAAGGAGTCTTGAGAGGTTTTAAGTTGTACGTAAAAAATCTGGGTGAGCATTTGTGTTGGTAAGTAAACATTACTGTGGATCAATATTTAAAATGAAAATGGGAAATGCATGGGAGTCTCTGGTGTTCCTTGCATTTTATACCTGCCTGGGGAATCACCTGAAAGTGGTAACCCCACGGTCTAAACACTGTGAGAATTATTGGCTTAAAGTAGTGCTTTCAATCTTTTCCAGATGCTATGCACATAACAAATAATATTTACATAGCAAGCAGAGACTACCTGAGGAGGATGTTTGTAGCCAGAGGTTCCCAGCACAGGAGTCCTGGCCACTCTAGGTCCCATCTTTTGCCATGATGGTTGAAGAATATATCCTGCCTCCTCAGGCTATAACAATTTGCTGCACACTAGTTGAGAAATTCTAGGTTAGAGAACTGAATTAGAGTGGGGACATGATATGTCTTTCCACAGAATAAGAATCACTTGTTTTGACAGGGAGTACCAACAAAGCTAATGGCAGTGAATTAAGTTGGAGAATGACCCCTAAAAGATCTTTCGAGATTTTACATTATGCTTCTCTCAAAAACTAGAGAATTTTTATTGAAAAAAGTACTTCTTGCACGGGAATGAAATGTGTTTTACAATGTATGTCTTATTGTAACTCAAGTGTGGTGAGGACAACACATTCGAAGACAACTGACGTTAAAAAGATAGTTTGTTACGCACAGTTCCAGAGAGGGGGCATATGCCATGCAGGACCATGCAGGGAAGCACCAGCATTGGTCTGGAGGCAGAGGGAATGAGGGAAAAATGAAAGCAAGAGCCATTATTGTAGTTTCTATAGGAAGGAATAGGTAGGGCAGGGTAAGCAGGTTCAGGATTGGCTAGTTTGAATAACTTCAGTGGGCTCTGAAGTGCAGAGACTGTCTCTAGCTGTCTGTTGCCTAGCCCTGGGATGATCAAGACAGTGGGTAGTGGCCCAGGCAGTGAGAGACCAATAATGAGGTGGCTGGGAGTGTGAACTCTGTCTTGGTTGCATACGAAAGGCATGTCCTGGCCGGGTGCAGTGGCTCACCCCTGTAATCCCAGCATTTTGCGAGGCCGAGGCAGGCAGATCATCTAAGGTCAGGAGTTTGAGACCAGCCTGACCAACATGGAGAAACCCCGTCTCTACTAAAAATACAAAATTAGCTGGGCATGGTAGTGCATGCCTGTAATCCCAGCTACTCAGGAGGCTGAGGGAGGAGAATCTCTTGAACCTGAGAGGCAGAGGTTGTGGTAAGCCGAGATCGCACCATTTCACTCCAGCCTGGGGAACAAGAGAGAAACTCCATCTTAAAAAAAGAAAGAAAGTCATGTCCCTGGCAAGTTGTTTGCTATCTTCAGGCACAGTCTCTTCCAGTGTCAGCAAGGCTTCACAATGTGAAAGCATCATAAATACAGAAAACAAAAAGCCATGATTAATGTAAAAAGTAATACTCTTTTACTATATTCAACATTTTAACATATAAATTACTGAATTTTCCAAGTGGAATGAAGGCAAAACGTTAGAACTCAGTCATGTTTTAGATGACAGAGGTTGGAAAGAAAGTATGAATAAAACCTTAATAAAAATGTGTTTATAAAGCAATGTTAAAAACTCTACAAACCATAAAATATCTTCTTTTCTATTGTCTAATGGTGAAAATAGTCCTGATTTGCTGATAAAATGAGCCACTAAAACACAAAACATTACATGGAATTAGTGTTTGAAATCTTGATAAGCTGTCCATTGTCTTATGGTAGAAACAATACCTATTCTGAGAAATATTTAAATACATAGTTCAAAATAGTAGCAGATAATTCTAAAACACTTTGGACACATTTTATGATTTTGCTGGTCTTTTTTCCAATATGTTTTGCTTAGGTAAGTTTTAAAATTAACTTTTATTTCCTGAGTACCCAATAGCTGGGCAGCAGAGGTAAATAAGCAAAAAGCACATTGGGTAAGAGGGGGAAGCTTGTCTGAAACTTACAAATGCACAGGAGTCTTTCATTTCATCTCCACACCAATTATTACTTCACCATATGAAGAACTTTAAAACATTGCCAAAAAATTAGAAGATGTAAAATTTTCTGCAGATCCATCAATATCCATCTAAAGTAAGTTAATAATACAAAGGTATTATTGTAATGGGAATTGTGTCTACATATATAGTCTTACCTTTTCTAATTCTTCGCTTAACTATGTCCCATAATTAACTTCTGCAATGATTTTATTTTTCATTTTGTGATTTTTTTATTCCTCAGATTTTCTAAATAGTACACACATGCCACATATCAACTAGAGATGTAGTCAGAGAAATGTTGCGAACAAATAGTTCTTTGAACTAAACCCAGACATTTCCATTGAATATGCTGCTTAAAATTCATTTATTCAGTCTCCTAGGCTGTTTAGTGTTGTAGTATGCATATAAAAATTTTCAGTTTTCTAAAGTGTAGCTAGAAAAATTCTGAATTTATAATGCTCATAATATTTTTACTGGCAACAGATATGCACCACTAAGTGTATTACAAAAACTGTTTGAATTTTCATTTCATTTATTTGTTAGAAAGATATAGCCCTTCTGACCACAATTAATTTATGTGCCTTTCACCATGTTCTTTAAAAGAATTTACCTATATACCAATCAATTTAATGTGTGGAAAAGAGAATTAAATCCATTATCATAGACACAATTTATGTTATGTTCTTAGTTGAGGTACTGGGAACTCAGTTAATAGAAACTTTGTGTTCATGAAATGGAAAGTTAGAGAAAATGTTGTCCAGTCTCACTAGGGAGAGAATCATCTACGACTGGTATTGAGAAGTTAGGATCTTTTAATCATGTATCGTGATTTTCATGATATTCAAAATTAGATGTTTGAATGTGATTCCCAAGAAGGTGAGATTTTATCAGATAATCGTAAGAATGGCAGTGTTGTAGATGCAGTTGACTTAGAAAAAGGCACACTATTTTAGAAGTACATTTAGGCTGAATTGTAGAGAATGTCAAGGAAATTACAGGCGTTCACAGCACAATACCTCCAATTATGACGAATTTTTAAATTAAATTTGTTTCAAATCTGAATGTATAATATTGTTAATGCAAATATTTTATTTGTAATGACAGAGATGGAAATGTCATGTTAGATCATCTCCTGCCAATGCAAAACAGACTCCTGAAGTCTGCTTATAATGACTTTGTTCATACTGGTTTAACATTGCTGCATCAAATGTAATAGTATTGAGAAAAGTCTATTTTAATGTAGAAGTTACTTTGATTTGACTGTCCTATTAAGAATACCATTAGAGTCAAATTTCATTATTATGATTTTCAGATAACCCAATTACATATGAGGAAACTCAGTAGAGGTGTCAAAACCAAAAGCAATCCTGCTATGTCTGATAAACTGTCTGTATAACACTCAAAGTGCTTTATGAATCTTTGATGCTATTTAGGTTGATATGTAAATTATGTAGCCCAGCATGTTCAAAGAGTCACTGTGCAGCAACACCAAAGATCAAAAGCAATGTCAGCTGTTAGTCTATTCAACTTCAAAGACTAATCAAAAATCATGAAGAAAGTTAAGTGAAAAGTATTTTATATTTAATACAAGAAATCCTTTAAAAATATGAGGCATACAATCCTGGTTGAACTGAAGACATTCTAGTGGGTTTAAAATGTCTTTAGCTAGTTTTCACTGCAGCCCCTCATGACTTTTCAGTACCCATGAAGATACAGATCAAGAGGAATTCTCACAGTGCAGTTGCAATATGAAACTGACATTTAACCCATTGCCAAAATCTGGGAGGAATTTTCAGTAACTGCAAGAACTATGTAAAGGGATTTTAAAGTGCAGGAAATAGACTGCTAATCTTATGGCTGTTTTATTTTGATTTTGTCTACTTCAAAGGAGTAGAAAAATGATTGTTTTCTCCTTCAGATCTCCTTGTCACCCTTTCCCACCAGACACACACAGTTAAGAGAGATTGAGCCAAAAACAAACAAACAAACAAAAAAACCGGAGACAAGACAAGACTAAATTTTGATTTTGGTGTCTCTTCCTCAATCCCCCCAGCCTTGATCCCCCTATTTCACCATCCACCCCTACTCCCCAGCCCACATACCCACTGTAAAGGAGGTTGAAGGGGTATTAGGCAGAAGAAGGGTAGTGGTGTATATACTGGCAGTAGCATGTTAGATCTTGGAAAACGTGGTCAGCACAAGTCAAGTGCCGTGGAAGAGATGCCTAGAGTCATGGCATCAGTTCTTTCTGTGACTTGTGTTCCTGACTACATTGTGGAGACTATTAGAGAGTCAGTGAGTGAGAGGCAATAGAAGTCTCACTTCAGAAGAAAGGAAACTCACTAGATTGAAAAGATGTTAGTATATTGACAGTGGGGTGAAAAATGTATTTAATTAATTAATTTATTTATTTATTCTTTGAGACAGAGTCTTGCTGCGTTGCCCAGGCTGGAGTGCAGTGGCTCGATCTCGGCTCACTGCAAGCTCCACCTCCCAGGTTCATGCCATTCTCCTGCCTCTGCCTCCCAAGTAGCTGGGACTACAGGCGCGTGCCACCACGCCCAGCTACTTTTTTGTATTTTTAGTAGAGACGGGGTTTCGCGTGTTAGCCAGGATGGTCTCAATTTCCTAACCTTGTGATCTGCCTGCCTCGGCCTCCCAAAGTGTTGGGATTATAGGTGTGAGCCACTGCACCTGGCTGCGAAAAATGTGTTTATTTACTTGTCATAACATTGTAGATCATGGAGGAAGACAGTGTGTGTCAGGATGAGGTATGTGTTAGTCTGTTCTCACTCTGTTATGAAGAAATACCTGGGACTGGGTAATTTATAAGAAAAGAAGTTTAATTGACTCACAGATCCACATGGCTGGGGAGGCCTCAGGAAACTTACAATCATGGCAGAAGGCACCTCTTCACAGAGCGGCAGGAGAGAAAATGAGTGCAGAGTGAAGGGGGAAGCCCCTTATAAAACCATCAGATCTCGTGAGAACTCACTATCACGAGAACAGCATGGGGGAAACTGCCCCTATAATTCAATTATCTCCACCAGGTCCCATCCTTGATATGTGGGGATTATTACAATTCAAGGTGAGATTTGGGTGGGAACACAGAGCCAAACCATATTAAGGTAGGAAAAGTTTAATTTACTCTTTGCTGTCACTAACTGTTTACTATAATAAACGTTGAGAGTTTAGATAGGGATGACTTACTCAATGCTGAGGAACTGAAAAGAAAAAAAAATCACCATGGACACTATAGGAAATTACCTGGGAAAGAAAGACCTGGACTCAAAAAGTAGTCCTAAGAATTAAATTTTAGAAAAATGATTAACATCCTTCATATGATGCCAATGACATTTTTGTTAGGAGCTGAGATGAAAGGATAAGATAAAAAGTGAGATTCCTGAAGTAAAAAGTAATTAAAAAGAGCTAAAAATTCAATATCTAGATTAAAATTCACGTTGAGGACAGTAAAAGACAGATTTGACACTGCAGAAAATTGAACTGGTAATGTGAACAATGATTAGTTCTCTCAGAATGTAGAGAAAAAAGCACAATAATAAAAAAGATATGGAGGAAGATCACAGATATGAGATGCCAAAAATGGAAATCCAATCTCAAAATTACACATGCTCTGAGGAACAGACTAGACTGATTGGATCAGAAGCACCAAAGATATAATTGATGAAAAATTTCCTGGGTTTACAATGCTGGTTGAAAGAGTTTACTGTGTTCCAGGCAAGAAATAGTACTAAAAAACCTATAGCTAGGGACATGTTAGCAATTTAAAAAATTCCTGTAGTGTAGCATTATATTTCAAAAGCATTGAGGTCATTAAAGCAGCTTATTTGCAACAGAAAAAAAATCATGATGATACCTGATGACTCCCCTGCTATATATGCAGGAAGGTAATGAACTATCAACTTGTATTAATTTTCTATAAAATATGGAGGGGGAAAGATCATAGCCCAAGGATTTTACATAAAACCAAGGTATTCTATCTGAATAAAGGTAGCAAAAATCAGAAAATATATCATCCATATATTTTGAAATGTAACATGAAAATATATATCAGCAAACCAAAGACAAATCAAAATTAAGACTTCAAAAAAGACAATGGCATATTAAAAAGTATTTAGATATCTCCCTTTATGTTTTGTGAAATCCAAATTCAGTAGTTCCATGAAATTTGCAGGACTCATCAACATCTAGTTCAAAAGGGCTTTCTTAGCAACACAGGTTCTGAGGCTAGACTGTCTTGGTTAAATCTGGGTGCTGAAAATTTGTTTCCGAGGGAAAGACACTTAACCTATCTGTGCATTAGTTTCTTTATATGTAAAATGGGCATAACGTTAGTATCTGTTTTAAGAAATCATAAAAATTAAGTAAGTCAAGACACATTGATGTTAGCTATTCTTATTTCCAGATTTTAAAATAACACTCATATTATTATATATTTCTATGTGTGTAAATTAGATAAATGAATTTACAAAACAGCGAATCTTCTTGTTGATTTTGATGGAAAGAGAATATAGTATACTGTTTAAGGAACAACCAGACACAGCATGAATCCATTCTCTGTCACTTTTTTATAGTGTATATTTGGATAAGTTACCGAATATCTCTGAACCTCAACTGTTTTCAGTTGTGAAATGGGGAAAAATATTTAATGTACAGATAGAAAGACCAACAGGTCCTGGTTTGTTCTGGACATTTCCAGTTTTTACACTGAAACTCCTATGTTTTCAGCTCCAGACAAACTGGGACCATTGGTCACTCTCTTACAGGATTGTTAAAATCTCACAAGTGCTTAGCATGTGGCCTGAAAACATAAGTGTTTAATAAATGTTATGTCATTTATTTTTTAAAGGAATAAGTCTTCAAAATCCAGTATTTTTTTTTTAAACTTACAGCACATATCAGTTTAGACTAACCACTTACAAGTACTCAATGACCACATATGGCTAGTGGGTACCATGTTGGACAGCACAGTTCTAGATAGATGCTGGAATAAGTTGAAGAAGAGAAGGGTACTGCCACAGAATTGTTATTTTCTCTTTTCTAAGAAGATGAGGATTATTTTCACTCGCTCACAATTTCCAAATTTATAAATTCTTTTGTCAAGTAAAATATTGCAGTTAGACGATGAAATAAAGAGCTGTTACTTTATCTCATATTCGGAATTGTCTCCATTAATTAAAAACTTGTATGTGTGTAAAGTTTTATTCAACCACTTTCCTGAGGGAAATCAGGACAAAATGCATAGTGGTAGGAAAGCCTATGGCTTATGCCATTTTATTGCTCACTTATTTTTAAATGATTCAAACTTAGCCTATATTCACATTCTCCTGTGCTAGAGAGCTACTTTGATTTTCTGATCACTCTTTGTCTTGTCTGAAAAGAAGGTTTGCCCAAGATATTATTAAACACAATATGAAATACAAAACTCTGGTAGCTAAAGTTTAATGCTTCCAAATATTTCTTTCAGTTGCTGATACCCTAGAAGATTATGAGTAGGTCATAGAGTTATTTGCTCTGTGATCTTAATGGATATCAGTGACTTGTAAAACCTTTTCTAAGCCATTGCGAAATATTAGACACTTTGGTTTATGGGCTCCACACAGATTATATAGTCAATAATAACAAAATTAAATAATGCAGGCAATTGGGTCTTGTCTTCCTCTCATACTGAGTCCTGGTTAGAAAACAGAAAGAAGATAGCCTTTTTCTTTGTTTCTTTCTTAATATCCCATAGCCTCCAATTATGCCCACTGAATGAAACCAGGAGAACTAGTTCAAACTAGATTTAGTTTTTCCTACATAATATTTCTGGACATGTTCAGTGAAAATCATTGTTATATGATGATCCAAAAAATTTATTCTCTGATTATTTTTTATTGTTTTAACTAAAAGTAAAAGGAGTCAGACCATCTGGCAAAGGGTGGAAAGTTACATCGCAAATGCCAACCATAATTGATTATTAGCAGTTGTAAGAAGGCTCTGCTAAGAACTGTGAGATCTGGTGGAACTCTCTGTGAAAAATCATCTAAAGATATCAGCAAGGGCTGTCGGAAGTGGGGGCACATAGGCACATCCCAACCTCTCATTAACAGTAAACTTCACAAAGATGAAACAGAAATCATTATTTCAGCAGACTGTCTGGAGTAGTAAACAGCACTGAGAAAAACAGGGTCAGTCAGATGCTAAGCCTAAAGGAAATTTTGCTGTCATAATTCTCCAAAAAGATGTAGAATTCTGGCCCATAGGCTCACAGGTGCCAACCTTAAGGAAGCAGCTTGCTTGAGCATATTGTAGGTGATAGTGTATAGCCAGTAGACACTAGCAGAGTGTGGAATGATGATGACTAAGAAGACTAATGTTAAAAAGTAGAAATCTCTTAAAATATCTGATACGGTTAGGCTTTGTTTCCCCACCCAAATCTCATCTTGAATTGTAATCCCCAGGTGTTGAGGGAAAGACCTGGTGGGAGGTGATTGGGTTATGGGGGTGGTTTCCCACATGCTGTTCTTGTGATAGTGAGAGAATTCTCATGAGATCTGATGGTTTTATAAATGGTAGTTTCTCTTATGTTTGCACACACACACACACATACTCTCTGTCTCTTGCCTGCTGCCACATAAGATGGGCCATGCTTGCTTCCCCTTCTGCCGTGATTGTAAGTTTCCTGAGGCCTCCCCAGTCATGTAGAACTGTGAGTCAATTAAACCTCTTTCCTTTATAAATTACCCAGCCTCAGGAAGCTTTTTATAGCAGTGTGAGAATGGACTAATACAATATCATAGTTACATCAGAGATAGTATCAAAATATTCTAAAGTCAGTTTTATCAACATTTCAGTGGGAGAAGGTTATATTTGGATCTTCTTATAAAAAGATAATATTTGAAATGAATAATTACAGACTATAAGAAATATAAGTGATTTTGCTAATTTAATCCCATAATTTAACAAATAGACAAACAGTCCAAGGAAGACAGGCAAAATTCAAGGTCTGAGAGTTTCGTGTGGATCAGAAGTGTGTCCAGAGGTAAGGCCTCTCAGTTCTAACAGGGATCAGAATCTGAACATCAGAGGCCTCCTGGACCCAGGAGAGGCTATTTATTTCATTTTATTTCCTATGGGTAGAAGTTTCCTAAAATTATTTTGGGCAGGTAGCTTTTCATCATCTTTAAAAAGCCCTATGATTTTCTGTTGCTTCTATTACATAAATGTAAAAGGGGAATAATTGTATTCTTTATCTTTTGCTGTTCTTCCACTTAACTCCTTTCCTGGAACTCCCTTTTTTGGGAGGAAATCCATTAACATATTTCATATATTACCTTTTTTTTTGATATACAAAGAATTTAAGCAGTCATATTTTTGGTAAGAAAAATCCATAACTAATAAAAGTTTCCTGTTTGTCATACATAATTTAGCCCTCTCTTTATTCTATTGCATTTTAAAGTCTAGTGGCTGGATGACTCAGTGGAAAAAAAAAAACATTAATCATAATTATATGTAAAACTTAATCAATTTTGGGAGCACTTTCAAATGTTTTGATTTTAGCCAAGAGGTTATATGTTTTTTTCATTCACTAAACATTTTTGAAAACGGTATGAACTAGGCACAGTTAAGAATTGAGCATGGAATGCTCACAAAATGCTCCTAATTTGGATGGTATAAATATATAAATACAACTAAAAGTGATATATTTTATATAAATAACATGGACAATGAGCCATTGGAGTACAGATAATATAGTTCACGAAGACCTCATGTGTCCCGTCCTGCAGGACAGTCGAACGGACCCTGGAAGGGGGAGTGGGAATGGAGGAGACAAGAAAACACGAGAAATGAAGACAAGACAAATAGCCTGATCAAGTCTCGTTTAATGGTGGCAGTGCAATGCCTTATATAGGCTGGCAGGGGAAGAGGTTGGGCCAGGGTGGTGACGGGGGGCTGGGTTTTCTCAAATTACAAT
>NW_012115809.1:9747-10979 GCF_000951035.1 Colobus angolensis palliatus | reverse complement strand
CCCGGCTAGTTTTTTTTTGTATTTTTTTAGTAGAGACGGGTTTTCACCGTGTTAGCCAGGATGGTCTCACTCTCCTGACCTCGTGATCCACCTGTCTCGGCCTCCCAAAGTGCTGGGATTACAGGCTTGAGCCACCGCACCCGGCCTAGCTCATGTTTTATAAGGCATCAAATATTAGGTAGTTTTCTTGTTTAAAGAAATTAAAAAATCACCACCCACTGCCTGCCTATATTTCTGTGTTGCAAATGATGGTGGTGGATGTGTAGCCTCATCTGTGGCTAGAAGGCCAAATCCAAAGTCACCAGAGCTTGAGTTTTTTGAGAGTTGAGATCTGTGTGTCAAAGGGGAAGCCCTGGGGTTCTTCTCTGCAGCACCAAGATCAGGGATTCATACCATCATGTTCCTTTCTTTTTTCTTTTCTCTTTTTTCTTTCTTCCTTTCTTTTTTTTCCTCATGGGTTCTTACTGTGTTGCCCAGGCTGGTCTTGAATATCTGGCTTCAAGTGATCCTCCTGCACTGGCCTCCCAAAGTGCTGGGATTATACACTCAGCCATGTTCCTTTCTTCAAGTACGGTATTGACCCTTTGGCCGCAGGAGAAAGCACCCAGTTTTTCTTAAAGACCACGTGGGAACTTAGCCCATGATTGTAGGTTCCTTTTTCCCTTGTAGAGTGGCCTTCGAGGGCAGGTTTTTGTTACCTCCCTTTCAGAGACCTGAAGGGACACAGGCATTTCTGCTCCTGGGAATTTGTGGACTTTCAATCTTGAGCTCAGATTTTGGTCTCTGTTGGTTGCTTGTTTATCTTCATCTCTTGCCATTTCTGGAGCCTGCATGCCTTCTCAGAGCAGCAGGTAAGTTGCTTAGTTTTTTCACATTGCAGCTGTGACTGGGGGAAGGTAACAGTGTCCCCTTAGAACTCATGGAGATGCCAGGCATAGTGACTCACACCTGTAATCCCAATACATTGGGAGGCTGAGGCAGGAGGATCACTTGAGGCTGGAGGATTGCTTGAGGTCAGCCTGGGCGACATGGTGAGAGTTCATCTCTACAAAAATTTCAGGCCGGGCGCGGTGGCTCAAGCCTGTAATCCCAGCACTTTGGGAGGCTGAGACGGGTGGATCACGAGGTCAGGAGAGCGAGACCATCCTGGCTAACACGGTGAAACCCTGTCTCTACTAAAAAATACAAAAAACTAGCCGGGCGAGGTGGCAGGCGCCTGTAGTCCCAGCTAC
>NW_012115809.1:3174-3657 GCF_000951035.1 Colobus angolensis palliatus | reverse complement strand
CGATCTCCTGACCTCGTGATCCGCCCGTCTCGGCCTCCCAAAGTGCTGGGATTACAGGCTTGAGCCACCGCGCCCGGCCCTTTTTTTATTTCTTAAATTTTTTTCTGATTTTCCCTTTTCATTCCTTTATTGCTTATTTATTTATTTTCAAACAGAGTCTTACTTTGTCACCCACGCTGGAGTGCAGTAGCGTGATCTCAGCTCACTGCAGCTTTGACCTCTCTAGGCTCAGTTGATCCTCCCACCTCCATCTCCCAAGTAGCTGAGATTACAGTTGTGCGCTACCACACCTGGCTAATTTTTCTATATTTAGTGGAGACAGTGTTTCGCCATGTTGGCCAGGCTGGTCTTGAACTCCTGGCCTAAGTGATCCGCCAACCTTGGCCTCCCAAAGAGCTGGGATTGCAGGTATGAGCTACTGCAACCTGCCTTATTTTTTGTTTTTCTCATTTTTTTTTTGATTTTTAAATTTTTCAGATTTTT
>NW_012115809.1:0-2414 GCF_000951035.1 Colobus angolensis palliatus | reverse complement strand
TGAGACGGAGTTTCACTCTTGTTGCTCAGGCTAGAGTGCAATGGCACGATCTTGGCTCACCACAACCTCCGCCTCCTGGGTTCAAGCGATTCTCCTGCCTCAGCCTCCCAAGTAGCTGGGACTATAAGTATCTGCCACCGTGCCTGGCTAATTTTTTTTTTTTTTTTTTTTTGACAGAGTCTCTCTTGCTCTGTCACTCAGGCTGGAGTGCAGTGGCGTGATCTCAGCTCACTGCAACCTCCCCCTCCTGGGTTCACGCCATTCTCCTGCCTTGGTCTCCCGAGTAGCTGGGACTACAGGCACCCACCACTACGTCCTGCTAATTTTTTGTATTTTTAGTAGAGACGGGGTCTCACTATGTTAGCCAGGATGGTCTCGATCTCCTGACCTCATGATCCGCTCGCCTCGGCCTCCCAAAGTACTGGGATTACAGGCGTGAGCCACTGCGCCCGGCCTAAATTTTTCAGTTTTTATACTCATCTGTTTTTTGTTTGTTTTGTTTCTTTAATTTGTTAGTATTTGTTGTTTTTTGAGACAGAGTCTCACTTTATCACCCAGGGTGAAGTGTGGTGGCACGATCTCGGCTCACTACAACCTCCGCCTCCCAGGTTCAAGCAGTTCTCCTGCCTCTGCCTCCCCAGTAGCTGGGATTATAGGCACTTGCCACCATGCCCGGCTGATTTTTGCCTTTTAGTAGAGACAGGGTTTCTCCATGTTGGTCAGGCTGGTCTCAATCTCCTTACCTCAGGTGATCTGCCCGTCTTGGCCTCCCAAAGTGCTGGGATTACAGGCGTGAGCCACCGCCTCTGGCCTGTTTTTTGGTCAGCTGTTGTGTTTTGATTGCATTATAAGATTAGTTCATCAGGTAGATTTTCTTTGGTATACATTTAGTTGTGGTTTGGAAAATAAGTTTTTATTAAAGATTAATCATTTATGTTTACATGTAATGTGTTTACTGATGTTCTGTTAAATGAATTGATACATGTTTAAATTTTTCCTCATTCGAATTTCCAATATAGTAAATATTGATAGATACAATTCATATAAACAAAAACTTCTGGGTGTTCAGTTATTTTTCAAAATGCAAAGAGTCCTGAAACCAAAAACTGTAAGAATCATGGTTGTAGACAAAACTTGGGTCAGTTCTCCATGACTTTGGTTGATAAATTTTTTTTTTTTTTTTTGAGACAGAGTCTTGCTCTGTCGCCCAGGCTGGAGTGCAGTGGCTGGATCTCAGCTAACTGCAAGCTCCGCCTCCCAGGTTTACGCCATTCTCCTGCCTCAGCCTCCCGAGTAGCTGGGATTACAGGCGCCCGCCACCATACCCAGCTAATTTTTGTATTTTTAGTAGAGAAAGGGTTTCACCATGTTGGCCAGGCTGGTCTTGAACTCCTGACCTAGTGCTCCACCTGCCTTGGCCTCCCAAAGTGCTAGGATTACAGGCGCAAGCCACCATGCCTGGACTAACCCCTATTTCTATCTTTCTTTTTTTTTTCTTTTTATGGAGACAGAGTCCCATTCTGTCGCCCAGGTTGGAGTGCAGTGGCTGGATCGGCTCACTGCAACCTCCCCCTCCTGGGTTCACGCCATTCTCCTGCCTTGGTCTCCCGAGTAGCTGGGACTACAGGCACCCACCACCACGTCCGGCTAATTTTTTGTATTTTTAGTAGAGACGGGGTTTCACTATGTTAGCCAGGATGGTCTCGATCTCCTGACCTCATGATCCGCTCGCCTCGGCCTCCCAAAGTACTGGGATTACAGGCGTGAGCCACTGCGCCCGGCCTAAATTTTTCAGTTTTTATACTCATCTGTTTTTTGTTTGTTTTGTTTCTTTAATTTGTTAGTATTTGTTGTTTTTTGAGACAGAGTCTCACTCTGTCACCCAGGCTGGAGTGCAGTGGCACAATCTTGGCTCACTGCAACCCCCACCTCCCAGGTTCAAGCAATTCTCCTGCCTCAGCCTCCTGAGTAGCTGGGATTACAGGTGCCTGCCACCATACCCAGCTAATTTTTGTATTTTTAGTAGAGAAAGGGTTTCACCATGTTGGCCAGGCTGGTCTTGAACTCCTGACCTAGTGCTCCACCTGCCTTGGCCTCCCAAAGTGCTAGGATTACAGGCGCAAGCCACCATGCCTGGACTAACCCCTATTTCTATCTTTCTTTTTTTTTTCTTTTTATGGAGACAGAGTCCCATTCTGTCGCCCAGGTTGGAGTGCAGTGGCTGGATCGGCTCACTGCAACCTCCACCTCCCAGGTTCAAGTGAATCTCTTGCCTAACCCTCCCGAGTAGCTGGAACTACAGGTGTGTGCCACTGTGGTCAGCTAATTTTTGTGTTTTTTTTTTTTTGAGACGGAGTCTGGCTGTGTCGCCCAGGCTGGAGTGCAGTGGCGCGATCTCGGCTCACTGCAAGCTC
>NW_012115808.1:7907-8280 GCF_000951035.1 Colobus angolensis palliatus | reverse complement strand
TGCCATGTTGGCCAGGCTGGTCTCAAACTTCTGACCTCAAGTGATCCGCCTGCCTCAGCCTCCCAAAGTGCTGGGATTACAGGCATGAGTCACCATACCTGGCCATTGTTTTTCCATTTTTTGTAGAGGTAGGGTCTCACTATGTTGCCCAGGCTGTTCTCCAACTCGTGGCCTCAAGAGATTCTCCCCCTTTGACTTCCCAAAGTGCTGGTATTACAGGCATGAGTCATTGTGCCTGGCTGAAGTCAGGTGTTTTAAAGAATTATATACTAAATAGTACAAGAAAAACATTTCTTTTTTTTTTTTTTTTTGAGACGGGGTCTCAGTCTGCCGCCCAAGCTGGAGTGCAGTGACATGATCTTGGCTCACTGCA
>NW_012115808.1:3510-5417 GCF_000951035.1 Colobus angolensis palliatus | reverse complement strand
TGGGAGTCCGAGGTGGGCAGATCAGAAGGTCAACAGATCGAGACCATCCTGGCCAACATGGTGAAACCCCGTCTCTACTAAAAATACCAAAAATTAGCTGAGTGTGGTGGCGCGCATCTGTACTCCCAGCTATTTGAGAGGCTAAGGCAGGAAAATCGCTTGAACCCAGGAGGTGGAGGTTGCAGTGAGCCAAGATCACACTACTGCACTCCAGCCTGGGTGACAGAGTGAGAATTCATCTCAAAAGACAGAAAATAAATAATAAATAATAAAAATACAAATAAAAATACAAAAAATTAGCCAGGCATGGTGGTGCATGCCTGTAGTTCCAGCTACTCAGGAGACTGAGGCAGAAGAATTGTTTGAACCTGGGAGATGGAGGTTGCAGTGAGCCGAGATTCGAGATCTTGCCACTGTACTCCAGTCTGAGTGACAAGAGCAAAACTCTGTCTCCAAAAAACAAACAAACAAAAAAGGATACAGTGTACAGTGTAGTAGAGAGCATAGATGAGGAAGACAGGAAAGACTGGGGGGACAGGGACACTAGACAGAGGTCTCCTGAAAAATTAGTGCCCATAGCAGGTGTTTGGTAGACAGGTTTCAGCCCTCAGATAAACCCATTTCCAAAGATGAAGGCTAGAGAATGAGAATAATGACTTATGGTTCTGGATGGGCATGGTGGCTCATGCCTGTAATCTCAGCGCTTTGGGAGGCGTGGCTGGCGGATCACCTGAGGTCAGGCGTTCAAGACCAGCCTGGCCAACATGGTGAAACTCGGCCTCTACTAAAACTACAAAAATTAGCCAGGCATGGTGGTAGGCACCTGTAATCCCAGCTACTCAGAAGGCTGAGGTAGAAGAATCACTTGAACCCGGGAGGTGGAGGTTGCAGTGAGGCAAGATCGCACCACTGCATTCCAGCCTGGGTGACAGAATGAGACTGTTTCAGGAGAAAAAAAAAAAAAAAAAAGACTTGTGGTTCTGCACTTTAGGTACCATGTTGGTCAGGCTAGTCTTGAAATACTCACATTTGTGAGTAAGAAGAGGTTATAAAGATGTTCACTGCGGCATTGTTTGTAAGAGTGAGATGTGATAACAACGGAAATATCCAACAACAGGAAACAGATTAAAAGGAGATATATTCAGTCTATGGGATATTACAGCCACCTAAAGAATGAAGGTGATGTCACCAGGTATGATGAAAAAAATGTGAGTTCCAGGACACATTTTATGGTTTGCTACCATTTATGAAAAAGAAAGCTATATAAATGTATATGTTCATTAGTGTACATAAAAATATAAAAGGCTATAGTCCAAAATTATATTGTGATTCTCTCTAGGGACGAGAGTAGGAAGAGAGTAAAAGGGGATTTTCACTTTTGACTCTCTATAGCTCTGTACCGTTTTTGAAAGTTTAAAATGAAAATTTATTCCTCCTGGTGCAATGGCTCACACCTGTAATTCTAACACTTTGGGAGGCTGAGGCGGGCAGATCACTTGAGCTCAGGAATTTGAAACCAGCCTGGCCAGCATGGCAAAACCCCATCTCTACAAATAATAATAATAATAATACCAAAAATAGCTGGGTGTGGTGGTGCATGCCTGTAGTCCCAGCTACTCTGGAGGCTGACATGGGAGGATCACTTAAGCCTGGGAGGCGGAGGTTGCAGTAAGCTGAGATCATGCCACTGCATTCCAGTGTGGGCAACGGAGCAAAAGCCTGTCTCAAGAAAAAAAAAAAAAGTATTCCTATATAAAAAGAATTTGGCTGAGTGCAGTGGCTCACGTCTGTAATCCCAGCACTTTGGGAAGCCGAGGCGGGCGGATCACGAGGTCAGGAGTTCAAGACCAGCCTGGCCAACATAGTGAAACCCCATCTCTACTGAAAATACAAAAATTAGCCAGGCT
>NW_012115808.1:0-930 GCF_000951035.1 Colobus angolensis palliatus | reverse complement strand
CAGCCTCCAGAGTAGCTGGGACTACAGGCATATGCCACCACACCTGGCTAATTACTTTTTTTAATGTAGAGACAGGCTCTCACTTTGTTGTCCAGGATTGTCTCAAACTCTTGGGCTCAAGCAATCTACCCACGTGAGCCTCCCAAAGTGCTGGAATTACAGGCATAAGCCATGCACCTGGCCTCTTATTTTCTTGGGTTCCCCCCACCCATAAACATCTCATTACTTGTGTAAGACAACAATAAATTGTAACACTTTATTACGCACCTAGAACAGACTCTTACAGTTTTGTGTGTCTTAATCTTTTCTCTTTACTGGTGGTAGTGTTAGGAACTGAATGTTTGTGTCTTCCCCAAATTCATATATTGAAGCCCTAACTTCTGTTGTGACAATATTTGAAGACAGGGCCTTTTAGATGATAACGGTTAAATGAGGTCATAGAGTGAGACCCTCACCCCATAGGGCTGGGGGCCCTTATTTTGATTTTATTTTATTTTTTAGATAGAGTCTTACTCTGTTGCCCAGGCTGGAGTGCAGTGGTGTGATGTCGGCTCACTGCAACCTCTACCTCCCGAGTTCAAGCAATTCTCCTGCCTCAGCCTCCCGAGCAGCTGAGACTACAGGTGCCTGCCACTACACCTGGACAATTTTTGTTTTTTAGTAGAGACGAGTTTCACCATATTGGCCAGGCTGGTCTCGAACTCCTCACCTCAAGTGATCCACCTGCCTCGTCCCCACAAAGTGCTGGGATTATAGGCATGACCCACCAAGCCCAGCCTAGGGCTGGGGCCTTATAAGAAGAAGAGGCCAGGTGCAGTGGCTCATGCCTGTAATCCCAGCATTTTGGGAGGCCAAGATGGGAGGATTGCTTGAGGCTATGAGTTTGAGATCTGCCTGGGCAACATAGCAAGACCCCATCTCTTTTTTTTT
>NW_012115807.1:7828-10629 GCF_000951035.1 Colobus angolensis palliatus | reverse complement strand
AACTTGTGTCCCCCAAACTGCTTAAATCTTAGATCTATTGGACCACATGTAAATGGCCTTCTTTTCATATTCACTTTTTTTTGCTCTGACAGCTTGTAAAAATCTTGGAGGAAACTCCTGCAGTCCTGGGGTTTGACTAAGTGGTCTGTGCAGCCCCTTCCATCTCTAAGGTGCAGTGCAGTCTGTCACTTCTAATGGCAGAACGCCGTGGACATGGGCAACACATATAGTGGGTAATGGTGTTTGGTGTATTGTCTTCAAGAAGACAAATATTTTGAGAAACATTTTCATCAAAAGTGGTAAAAGGGAAACATTTTAGAATCTAACGGAGTTCTTTCTCCTAAGCCAGCATGTACTCCTGGGTTGTCCAGGAAAGGCTCTGCTCACTCTTGAGTTTGATATCACCTTTATAGATGCCCATAGGTGAAGCTTAACTATTTCAGGGCAGCATGATAAATGAGAAAAATAATGAAAGGCATCCGATTTGACAGAAGGAACACTTAATTTGTAGTTAGACCTGAGTTTAGATTCTGGTTTTAGCCCTTACTACCGTTGTGACCTAGGACCAGTTACTTAACTCCTGTGGGCCTCAGTTGCATTAATTGAGATAATTTGTTTCTAGTATCTTGACCCCTGCATTAGCATTCTATCAATGTTAATGCTCTTTTCTCTTTCATTGTTTCATACTAGAATGCACATACTCTGTATAGCACATACTGTCTAACATAACCAGGCAGCGTAGTTTACTTGGCTTCTTCATTGAAAATCCATTCAGTTCTTTTGGGAGGCTTCCCTCAGCCCCTGTGCCCCAGGGTGTGCATAATCCTGCCAGCTATGGTGATGATGTCCACTTTCCTGGGTTTTACGGAGGAGCTATTGGCTCTCTTGTCTTTTGAATAGAGGCAAACACCCCAGACTGTTGGTGCCTGATTGGATTCGACTCATGGCCAGCTTTGGATGTGGGGTTTTCAGTGGGGTTCTTGCACAGGCTTAGGGGAGAGCCCTCCTGATAGTCACACTTCTTGGGGTGGTGGGCATAGGAGGGAATGGAAACAGTGGCACTGATGCCCAGCAGTTGGACTGTGCTAAAGATGAGAAATATTTGAGGCCTAATCTGCGTTTGGTTTTCATACGTTACATACTGATTAGGAACACATTTCAATGCTTTGAAGTTGTGAAAAGCTCTCCTGCATACATTCCAAATTGATGTTTCTCTGCCCTGGATATGCCATACATTTAGAGTACTACATCAGGGAAACACAGACTTCAGAAAGACCTTTGGTTTATCCCCAGTGCATCCGTGGACATTTCTTTTCCTGCTTCTGAGTAATTTGCCCTGAGTGATTTGCCTTTGCTTTGTACCTTCTTAGTTTTTTTCTCTCTCTGTTTAAACAAGGATTAATACTTCTTTTAATTGAACTGTGGCTATTTTACATGGATTGGTGATTGCAAAGCTTTTTGGAGCAGGTGTGGAGCAATGAATAGTCTTTTTAATTTCATTTTTTGATTTACATTTTTTTTTTTTATAACCACTTCTGCAACAAATGGTGAAACTCCATGGCTACTCTCTTTTTCCGTCAATGGTTAATGGTTTTTCCATACTCCCCAGCTGCTTATCATGGGCACAGCTGACAAACCCAGAAGAGCCTTTCTAGTAAGGTGAGCTGAGCTGGCATTTGTGTAGGACAAAGGACTTTGGTAGAATTAGGGCTTTGACAAAGCGAACAAATGTAAAGGCAGCTGGAAACTTGAGTGTTGCTAATCAGGAATATATTTTGAGATTCTGAAGTTTCCAAAACATGTGTGTACTTAAGAAAAATAACCCAACAACTTGTGGGTTAATAGATTTTCCTGTTTTAAAAATCCCTTTGTGTGGGTTTTAAAGATGTTTTTCATACTGTTGAACAGTTTACTGTCTCAGAGAACATTACTAGCTCTCATTTTATTTTTGAGGCTCTTTATCCATGTGCTCCTGCCAAATGCCCTCTACCAACTCACTCATTTATGGGCCGGTTCCTTTATCTTTAGTTGTTAAGACTCTTTTCAAGGGAGCCTTTGCCTTTTGTTGTATTATTTATGATACTGAGAATGAGCACTATGTAGAGTTCAAAGGGACTTGTTCTGATTATTGAGAGTTTACTTCTCTGCCGGTAGTTGCTTATGTCAGAAAACAGCATTCTATGCTAGATTGGCCATCTGCTTTTGGGAGAAATCTACACTTTCCCCAGTCAGCAAATGGGTAATATCAGTAATAAGATACAGTAAATCGGCTGCCCCAACCAAACAGCGTATTTACATAAATTACCTGAAAACGAGGGTTGTGTCCATTCCATGTTCTTTTCCATATCTCATGCTGATGAAACTTACGATTATTTTAATTATCACCCCTGCACTAAATAAAATAATGGGATATTTCAAATGTAAGACATTGAGAAAAAGGGCGAAGTGTGGTGGCCCGTTCCTTTAATCCCAGCACTGTGGGTGGCCGAGATGGGTGGATTGCTTGAGCTCACGAGTTCGAGACCAGCCTGGGAAATGTGGTGAAACCCCATCTCTACAAAAAAATTAGCCAGGTGTGGTGGCATGCGCCTGTGGTCCCAGCTACTTGGGAGGCTGAGGTAGGAGGATCGCCACCTTGGCAAAACCCTGCCTTTACTAAAAATACAAAAATTAGGCTGGGCCTAGTGGCTCATGCCTGTAATTCCAGCACCTTGGGAGGCCAAGGCAAGCAGATCACCTGAGGTCAGGAATTTGAGACCAGCCTGGGTAACATGGTCTCTACTAAAAATACAAAAAAAAAA
>NW_012115807.1:6420-7767 GCF_000951035.1 Colobus angolensis palliatus | reverse complement strand
TGAGATGGAGTCTTCCTCTGTTGCCCAGGCTGGAGTGAAGTGGCATGAACTCTGCTCACTGCAACCTCCGCCTCTCAGGCTCAAGTGATTCTCATGTTTTAGTCTCCTGAGTAGCTGGGATTACAGACACGCATCATGATGCCCAGCTAATTTTTGTATTTTTAGTAAAGATGGGGTTTCATCATGTTGGCCAGGCTAGTCTCAAACTCCTGGCCTCACGTGATCCACTCACCTCAGCCTCCGAAAGTGCTGGGATCACAGGCATGAGCCAGCGCACCTGGCTAAGTGCTGCTTTCTAAATCAGTTGTGTGTTTGTGATAGTCTGTACTCTAGAACTGTAAGGCAAAGCACTTAACACATTAAACACTATGAGTATATGTAAAATTAGTTTGAATTAGTGGCCTGTCAAAACTATCCTTTGAAAAACAAAACAAAAAACCTACAAAACCATCTCTACTTTCTCCTTTTCTTCTTAGAAGTTGGAACAGTTCACATTTCAAAACCTTGCTTGATTTCTTTAAAAACCTTGAAAATACTCACATCAAGTGCCACATACTGTTATAAAGGCTTTACATGTATTAATTTATTTAAAACTTCCAACAACCCTGTGAGATAGATAAACTAAGGCACAGATATTAAGTAATTTGGCTTTGGTCACACAACTAATAAATGGCAGAGCTAGTATTTGCACACACAGTGGCTCAAAAATATCTATACTCTTAACTACTTTGCTGTGTAGTGACAGAGCTTTGAGTTTTCTTGCGTCAGAATTGTGGCTTTGGGCATTTTGCTGCAAGGAAACCTTAAAATGGAGATCCATTCTGTTTGCATCCATTGTTTGAAGTAGGAACAATTATGAAATTGGACAAGTTGATAAAATTGTGGAATTTTGAACTTAGTTCGTTAGTCATCAGAAGGACTTTGCCTTTAACGTGGTTTTCGAATATTCTAGATCAGTGTTTCTTTATTCTTTGTAACTTAAAGATCTGTAAATGCATTTTGGTGTACTGGGACACATACTTGCAGACTCCTTCGGGGAGAAGAAATGAGAGAAGAGATGAAAACTGCTGAAAGTTACCACATGTCAGTGGAATCTTGATTTGTTCTTTCACCTTTGAGGGCACTCTGTGGGGCTTCCTCTCACCTAGTTGGGGCTTATCTTTTTAGGAAGGTGCTCCCTCACCGGAGGCTTGTTTTCATGGTACCACGTTTGTATCCTGGAGTACAAGTATACTGTACTTTTCTTGAAGCTTTAAGAATCCTGTAGCTTGGCTGGGTGCTGTGGCTCACACCTATAATCCCAGCACTTTGGGAGGCCGAGGCAGGCGGATCACAAGGTCAGGAGTT
>NW_012115807.1:0-950 GCF_000951035.1 Colobus angolensis palliatus | reverse complement strand
TGGCAGTACTTCTTCATGCTGCTGAAGTCCTTCTCCAGGTGCTTCTTGCTATCCTCCTCCTGACGTTTCTTGTAGTACTTGGTAAAGGCCTTCTTAGATTTATGCCCGTTTTTATAGAAATGCCTCTTGCATGCATCACTGATGTGCTCAGCCAAGACGATCTTGAAGGTCTGGAGGCCTGGAGGGGTTTCCACGTAGCCCACAATGCCCACAGCCACCATGGGTGGTGTCTCCACATTGGTCACAGCCTCTACCACCTCCTTCTTGTTCACCTTGGATCCTGGCCTGTTGACTTTCTGCATGATGTTGGTCATGCCAGCCTTGTATCCCAGGAAGGCTGTGAGGTGGACCAGCTTGGAAGGGTCATCCTTAGGAAAGCTCTTCACCTTTCCATGATGCTTGCTGCTGCGCTTCTGAGTCAGGAAGCCGAGGGACCCATGTCGGGGAGCGGAGAACTTTCTGTGAGACATCACGCCATCAAATCCTGCCGGTAGAGCAAAGAATGGTATTTTCAAAACTTTTTGAGCCAGGGATCCTCTTTGCCATCCAGTGGGCTTTTACAGGTCTACCTTCATTTTGCATGTATTTTCCTTCAAGACTCTATTTCCCTCATAGACTGGCATGAATTCGTGTTTTGACATTGAAAATTTGATGAAGTACTTCTTCCAGATAGAACTAAGAAACTGTGAAATTGATAGGGTGACTGGAGTGTTATGTGAGATATCTTTATGTATAGATACTCTAACTTTCAATGTTGTGTTTTCTAGTAATGTTGATGAATTTGCAGTGATAAGTCTATAGCTTTCTGCTGATTTCTCTAGTATTGGAGAAAGATGGAAAGCAACACACGGTAGTTGCATCCAAACTGGCTACAGACATTCATCTATATACCTTTTTCTTCCGTATCTTTTATCCTGTAAAGTGGCGTTCGTGATGAATATGCCTGTTCT
>NW_012115806.1:7518-9902 GCF_000951035.1 Colobus angolensis palliatus | reverse complement strand
GCTAACTATCCTAAATATATATGCACCCAATACAGGAGCACCCAGATTCATAAAGCAAGTTCTTCGAGACCTACAAAGAGATGTAGACTCCCACACAATAATAGAGGGAGACTTTAACACTGTCAATATTAGACAGATCAATGAGACAGAAGGTTAACAAGGATATTCAGGACTTGAGCTAAGCTCTGGACCAAGCAGACTTAATAGACATCTACAGAACTCTCCATCCCACATCAACAGAATAAACACTCCTCTCAGCACCGCATCACACTTATTCCAGAATTGACCACATAATTGGAAGTAAAACACTCCTCAGCAAATGCAAAAGAACAGAAATTATAACCAACAGTCTTTCAGACCACAGTGCAATCAAATTCGAGCTCAGGATTAAGAAACTCACTCAAAACCACACAACTAAATGGAAACTGAACAACCTGCTCCTGAATGACTACTGGGTACATAAAAAAATGAAGGCAGAAATAAAGACGTTCTTTGAAACCAATGAGAACAAAGACCAGATTCTCTGGGACACATACCAGAATCTCTGGGACACATTTAAAGTAGTGTGTGGAGGGAAATTTATAGCACTGAACGCCCACAAGAGAAAGCAGGAAAGATCTAAAATTGACACCCTAACATCAAAATTAAAAGAACTAGAGAAGCAACAGCAAACAAATTCAAAATCTAGCAGAAGATAAGAAATAACTAAGATCAGAGCAGAACTGAAGGAGATAGAGACACGAAAAACCTTTCAAAAAATCAATGAATCCAAGAGCTGGTTTTTTGAAAAGATCAACAAAATAGATAGACTGCTAGCCAGACTAATGAAGAAGAAAAGAGAGAAGAATCAAATAGATGCAATAAAAAATGATATAGGGGATATCACTACTGATTCCACAGAAATACAAACTACCATCAGAGAATATTATAAACACTTCTATGCAAATAAACTAGAAAATCTAGAAGAAATGAATAAATTCCTGGACACATACACCCCTCAAGTCTAACCAGGAAGAAGTCAAATCCCTGAATAAACCAATAACAAATTCTGAAATTGAGGCAATAATTAATAGCCTACCAACCAAAAAAAGTCCAGGACCAGACAGATTCACAGCTGAATTCTACCAGAGCTACAAAGAGGAGCTGGTACCATTCCTTTGGAAACTATTCCAAATAACAGAAAAAGAGGGAATCCTCCCTAACCATTTTATGAGGCCAGCATCATCTTGATACCAAAACCTGGCAGAGACACAACAAAAAAAGAAAATTTCAGGCCAACATCCCTGATGAACATCTATGCGAAAATACTCGATAAAATACTGGCAAACTGAATCCAGCAGCATATCAAAAAGCTTATCCACCACAATCAAGTTGGCTTCATCCCTGGGATGCAAGGCTGGTTCCACATATGCAAATCAATAAATGTAATCCGTCATGTAAACAGAACCACATGACAAAAACCACATGATTATCTCAATAGATGCAGAAAAGGCCTTTGACAAAATTCAACACCCATTCATGCCAAAAACTCTCAATAAACTAGGTATCGATGGGACATATCTCAAAATATTAAGAGCTATTTATGGCAAACCCACAGCCAATATCATACTGAAGGGCAAAAACTGGAACCATTCCCTTTGAAGACCAGCACAAGACAAGGATGCCCTCCCCTCACCATTCAGATTCAACATAGGATTGGTCGTTCCACCCAGGGCAATCAGGCAAGAGAAAGAAATAAAGGGTATTCAAATAGGAAGAGAGGAAGTCAACTTGTCTCTGTTTGCAGATCACATGATTGTATATTTAGAAAACCCCATCGTCTTCTTAAAGACCCTTAAAAACTCCTTAAAAACCCCAAAATCTCCTTAAGCTGATAAGCAACTTTGGCAAAGTCTCAGGATACAAAATCAGTATGAAAAAATCAGAAGCATTCCTATACACCAATAACAGACAAACAGAGAGCCAAATCATGAGTGAACTCCCATTCACAATTGCTACAAAGAGAATAAAATACCTAGGAATACAACTTACAAGGGATATGAAGAATCTCTTTAAGAAGAACTACAAACCACTGCTCAAGGAAATAAGAGAGGACACAAACAAATGAAAAAACATTCCATGCTCATGGAAAGGAAGAATCAATATCACAAAAATGCCCACACTGCCCAAAATAATTTATAGATTCAATGCTATCCCCATCAAGCTACCACTGACTTTCTTCACAGAATTGTAAAAAAAACTACCTTAAACTTCATATGCAACCACAAAAGAGTCTGTATAGCCAAGACAACCCTGGGCAAGAAGAACAAAACTGCAGGCATCATGCTACCTGACTTCAAACTATACTACAAGGCTACAGTAACCAAAACAGCATGGTACTGGTA
>NW_012115806.1:0-678 GCF_000951035.1 Colobus angolensis palliatus | reverse complement strand
TATGTGTGTGTATAAAAAATATATATATATATAAAATGTCTTGGAAACACAAAAGATTTGGCAAAACTGAACCATTTTCCTCCAAGGCAATAATCTTCCAGTGTTAACTCTCCCCAGTTCCCACCTAGTCAGCCTCACACTTTTGATACCTGCCTACCCCCATGATTCCAAATTGTAGCAATGGGTACTCATAACCTCTGCACAGCATGATTAATTTCTACATTCTATACTTTTATCATTATTTTGTATCAACCGTCAGTTATAGAGTAATGCAACTTACGTTGCAGTAAGCAGAATTCCAAAATGCAACCCCCTGTCGAAGATTTTTTACCCTAATTCCCAGGACTGTGAAAATGATTATGTGAAGAGATTTTGCAAATGTAGTTAGAGGTTACCAATCAGTTGACTCTGAGTTAGTTGAAGGAGAAATTACTCTAGCAGGCCCAATCTAATCACACAAGTCTTTTAAAATTGGAGTATTTATCTGACTGGTAGCAGAAAGTAAAAAGATTCCACATAGGGAAAGGATTTGTTGTGCTGTTGCTGGCTTTGAAGATGAATGTGGGCACTGCAAGGACCAGTCTTGAGGAACTGAGAGTGACCTTGGCTGAGAGTCAAAAAAGAAAGGGACCTCAATCACACAGCTGTAAGGAACTGCATTCTGCCAACAGCCTGAAT
>NW_012115805.1:6929-7931 GCF_000951035.1 Colobus angolensis palliatus | reverse complement strand
TTTTTTTTTTGAGGCAGAGTCTTGCTCTGTTGCCCAGGCTGGAGTGCAGTGGCATGGTCTCAGCTCACTGCGACCTCTGCCTCCCGGGTTCAAGCCATTCTCCCACCTCAGCCTCCCAAGTAGCTGGGACTACAGGCACCCGCCACCACGCCTGGCTAATTTTTTCATATTTTTAGTAGAGACGGGGCTTCACTTGTGTGTTAGCCAGGATGGTCTCGATCTCCTGACCTCGTGATC
This sequence comes from Colobus angolensis palliatus, assembly GCF_000951035.1. Taxonomy (NCBI): domain Eukaryota; kingdom Metazoa; phylum Chordata; class Mammalia; order Primates; family Cercopithecidae; genus Colobus; species Colobus angolensis. The sequence goes on along the minus strand of NW_012115805.1, from coordinate 7,694 downwards.
TGCCCATCTCGGCCTCCCAAAGTGCTGGGATTATAAGCGTGAGCCTCTGCGCCCAGCCCAGTGTCTTTTTAATGTCAGAAATTTTATTGTGGATCGAAGATTTGAATGGAAAACAATAAAACCATAAATGTACTAGAAAATAGGGATCATGTCTGTGGGAGGAAACAGTTAGAATGAGGCACATTGGACTTCATCAGTGCTGTTAATTGTTCTATTTTAGGCACCATGGGATATGTTCTGTTTTCTTTTTTATTCACTGTACCTGACACGTACATTAACACATTTCTTGTAAGAAAAAGATAATGCTTTTATTTTAAAGAAAAAGTGCCAAGAAGAAACTGGGAGAATTTTCACCCAGCAGCTTATTTTGAAAATATTTACCCGGGCGTGGTGGCTCACGCCTGTAATCCCAGCACTTTGGGAGGCTGAGGCGGGCAGATCACAAGGTCAAGAGTTTGAGACCATCCTGGCCAACATGGTGAAGCCCCATCTCTACTAAAAATACAAAAATTAACTGGGCATGGTGGTGCGCTCCTGTAGTCCCACCTACTCAGGAGGCTGAGGCAGGAGAATGGTGTGAACCCTGGAGGCGGAGCTTGCAGTGAGCCGAGTTCACACCACTGCACTCCAGCGCGTTGTTGTTGTTGTTTTTTTTTTTTGAGACTGTCTCAAAAAAAAAAAAAGGGAAATATCACTCCTTACTCCTACCTAACCTCCATACACATTACAACAAATGATGGTATGAAAATCCAAGATACATTACTT
>NW_012115805.1:5396-6879 GCF_000951035.1 Colobus angolensis palliatus | reverse complement strand
AAAAAAAAAAAAAGGGAAATATCACTCCTTACTCCTACCTAACCTCCATACACATTACAACAAATGATGGTATGAAAATCCAAGATACATTACTTAGAATAAGATACGAATATAAATACAGTCATTCTTATGTTCAAAAAAAGTATCAGGGGTAAACATTTTCCTGGAAGAATATACACAGCCAACTGCTAGTATTAGTCATCTCCAGAGCGTAAGACTTGGGGGTGGGTGAGATTTCAAAATTTTCACTTTATAGTCTTATAAAATGGAAAATTTTTTAGACTGTATGTAGTCTATTTTAAAAGAAGTAGCTGCTGTAAGATACTGTCATAAAGGTCTTCTGATCCAGTTTTTCTAGTATGCATTTTCAGTGTAACTAATCATACAATAACAGGATATTACTCAGAATATGATCACTGGTAAATAAAACCAGTTTTGTTTTTCTTTCTTTAAGGATGATGATCCTTTCTGTTAAACAACATATTTTAACTATATGGATTTACTGTTTAATAATGTAGCTGTTGACCATGGGATTATTAGTCATTTTTTTATTTCTAATGGTCTTATTAGTCATTGGCATGTTAAAATAGAATATTTAAGAGATTTGATAAACGTACATAAGTTTAACATTTTGACATGGTTTTTTTGTTGTTGTTAAAAAAGCCTTACCAGAGATATGTAGCATGCTTTTAAATTCTATATTTCTAATATACAACTGTTTGAGATCACTGTTAGCTAAATTTAGATATACTGTGTCATCATAATTTCATTATGTTGGAGAAAACGTCAATTGCTTTAATATTTTGGAATATAAGTATTTCAAATTTTTATTTTTGCTTCACAATTTTCAGAACTATGGTTAGAATTTTAACATTTCATTTGGTGATCATGGTCTATTTCCCATTGTTTCCTATAGCTATGATTAGAAGTTTTATTATAATTCTTACTGCTTATGTACAAATAAATATAATTTAATAATCTTTACCTTTGCAGGATGTAAGTTGTCCAATAAGGCAAGTTCCCACAGGTAAAAAGCAGGTGCCTTTGAATCCTGACCTCAATCAAACAAAACCTGGAAATTTCCCGTCCCTTGCAGTTTCCAGTAATGAATTTGAACCTAGTAACAGCCATATGGTGAAGTCTTACTCGTTGCTATTTAGAGTGACTCGTCCAGGAAGAAGAGAGTTTAATGGAATGATTAATGGAGAAACCAATGAAAATATTGGTAATTTTTTTTACTAGATTTTATCACTGGAGGTTAAGATGGTCACTGAAAATTATTGTACCAGTGTTCCTTCATGATAGTCATGGTGCTGAGTCTTAAAGCAAGCAGTGAATTCACTTCCACCTCAATATTTTGTTGTGCAAATTTTCAAACATAAAGGACAATGAGAAGTGTTTTATAGTGAACACCTATCTACTTACCTCTTAGATTCAACAATGAACTTTTTTTTTTTTTTTTTTTTGAAACAGGGTTTTGCTC
>NW_012115805.1:0-1881 GCF_000951035.1 Colobus angolensis palliatus | reverse complement strand
GATCACAAGGTCAGGAGATCGAGACCATCCTGGCCAACATAGTGAAATCCTAACACGATGAAACCCCGTCCCTACTAAGAATACAAAAAAAAATTAGCCAGGCGTGGTGGTGGCCACCCGTAGTCCCAGTACGCAAGAGGCTGAGGCATGAGAATGGTGTGAACCCGGGAGGCGGAGTTCGCAGTGAGCTGAGATTGTGCCACTGCACTCCAGTCTGGGCGACAGAGCAATACTCCGTCTCAAAAAAAATAAAAGTAAGTCAATAAATTTAAAAAGTAGAGATGAGGTTTCACCATGTTAGCCAGGATGGTCTCCATCTCCTGACCTCATGATCTGCCCGCCTCAGCCTCTCAAAGTGCTGGGATTATAGGCGAGAGCCACCTCTCCTGGCCTCTATGTGATTAGTCGTTTGGAAGTACTGTTTGGCTTATTAGGTAGGTTACGAATTATGGTAAATTAGGGTTCTCCTATCTTAAGTGTAAAGTTTTGTGTTGAAGTAGTAGTAAAAATTCTTCATCCAGAACCTTTGTGCCAAGTGTGCCTAGAAATTTGAATTGAAAAAAAAAAAATTTACGGAAACGTGATATGGTACATGGTATAGATGTCATATATAACATCTTGAAGTGGAGTCCTCATGTTAACTTACGGCAAGTTTTTCCACTAAACAAATTTACCAGAAACTTACAAGAAAACTATTGGTTTTCAGATTAGCTTTTAAGATTTTGGAATCACAACTATAAAGAGCTTTGGAACTAAGTTTTGTTTTGTTTTGTTTTGGGATGGAGTCTCGTTCTGTGGCCCAGACTGGAGTGCAGTGGCACAATCTCGGCTTACTGCAAGCTCTGCCTCCCGGGTTCAAGCCATTCTCCTGCCTCAGCCTCCCGAGTAGCTGGGATTACAGGCGCGTGCCACCACGCCTGGCTAAGTTTTTGTATTTTTAGTAGAGACGGAGTTTGACCATGTTGGCCAGGCTGGTCTCGAACTCCTGACCTTGTGATCCGCCCGCCTCAGCCTCCCAAAGCACTGGGATTTACAGGTGTGAGCTACTGCGCCCAGCCACATGGAAGGCATCATTCTTTAGAGCCAGACTGCCTGATTCAAATCTCTGCTCCTAGCTATGTGGCGTTTGGCAAGTTATTTATCCATGTCTCAGTTTTTTCACCTGTAAAACGAGACATAGAATTGATGGATTAGATGAAATAATAAAATATTTAGTACAGTGCCTGGCATACAATAAGTGCTCAATAAATGTTAATGGCTATTTTAAATTCCATTTATTGTAATGGCAGGTAATAAGGGATGACTAGTAATACATTTGTTAAGAAGTCTGCAGAATTTAGATTAAGCATACTTAAAATAACTCTTTTAAGAGATAAAGAGGAATCCATATGTTTCTTAAATAGGTAGATTCAAAACTATAATGATGTCCTTTATTTCTAAATATGTTAAGTCAGTGTACCATCCAATGCAAAATCTTCTAAGGATTTTTTTTAAGCCATAAAATTCGTTCCAGGTTAATCTAGAAGGATAAGTGTTTAGTAATACTAAGGGAAATTTTAGAAAAATATTTTGAGAATTTTTACTTACCAGTTTTACTATGATATACAATATAGAGTAGAATATACCATAAAGTTAAGAGAAGTTAAGCCCTATGGTATAAGCATAGGAATAGACAAGCATATCATTCAGGCATAGTCCTGAAATAGTTTGATGTATATTTGAAATGTAGTTTATGATAAAGGCAGTGGTATAGCTCTGTGAGAAAGACAAACTGTTCATTAATTGTGACAACTCTTCTCCAGTCATCTGGAAATAATCTTAGACCTAATACATTCTGGAAGGCTCATAAACATGTAAAAATGAACATAAGCATAAAAAAAA
>NW_012115804.1:6913-7307 GCF_000951035.1 Colobus angolensis palliatus | reverse complement strand
CCGGGCATGGTGGTGGGCACCTGTAGTTCCAGCTACTCAGGAGGCTGAAGCAGGAGAATGGCATGAACCCGGGAGGCGGAGCTTGCAGTGAACCGAGATTGTGCCACTGCACTAGACCACAGAGCAAGACTCCATCTCAAAAAGAAAAAAGAAAAAAAAATTTTAATGGCTGGGCATGGTGACACATGCCTACAGTCCCAGTCACTCAGGAGGGCTGGGATGAGAGGACTGATTGAGCCTTAGAGGTCCAGGCTGCAGTAAGCTGCAACTGAGTCACTGCATTCCAGCCTGGGCAACAGAGCAAGACTCTGTCTCCAAAAACCCAAAAACAGAGCAAGACCTTGGTCTTCAAAAAAACAAAAACAAATACTGTCAAATGAGTATTTGGGGTAAA
>NW_012115804.1:6233-6863 GCF_000951035.1 Colobus angolensis palliatus | reverse complement strand
TCCCAGCACTTTGAGAGGCTGGAGTGAGTGATCACTTGAGCCCAGCCTGGGCTACATAGTGAGATCCCATCTCTATAAAAAAAATTCTTTAAGGCCGGGTGTGGTGGCTCACGCCTATAATCCTAGCACTTTGGGAGGCCAAGGCAGGTGGATCATGAGGTCAGGAGATCAAGGCCATCCCAGCTAACACAGTAAAACTCCATCTCTACTAAAAATACAAAAAAAAAAAAATTAGCCGGGCATGGTGGTGGGCACCTGTAGTTCCAGCTACTCAGGAGGCTGAAGCAGGAGAATGGCATGAACCCGGGAGGCGGAGCTTGCAGTGAACCGAGATTGTGTCACTGCACTAGACCACAGAGCAAGACTCCATCTCAAAAAGAAAAAAGAAAAAAAAAATTTTAATGGCTGGGCATGGTGGCACATGCCTACAGTCCCAGTCACTCAGGAGGGCTGGGGTGAGAGGACTGATTGAGCCTTAGAGGTCCAGGCTGCAGTAAGCTGCAACTGAGTCACTGCATTCCAGCCTGGGCAACAAAGCAAGACTCTGTCTCCAAAAACCCAAAAACAGAGCAAGACCTTGGTCTTCAAAAAAACAAAAACAAATACTGTCAAATGAGTATTTGGGGTAAA
>NW_012115804.1:0-1343 GCF_000951035.1 Colobus angolensis palliatus | reverse complement strand
AGGCTGAAGTGCAATGGCGTGGTCTTGGCTCACTGCAACCTCTGTCTCCCAGGTTCAAGTGATTCTCCTGTCTCAACCTCCCGAGTAGCTGGGACTACAGGCACACGCCACCACACCTGGCTAATTTTTGTATTTTTAATAGACATAGGGTTTCACCATATTGATCAGGCTCATCTCAAACTCCTGACCTCAGGTGATCCACCCCCCTCGGCTTCCCAAAGTGCTGGAATTACAGGTGTGAGCCACCGCACCCGGCCTGTTCCAACAATTAAAAAGGAAAGATGACAACGTATATAACATGATCAAGTAGGATTTATCCTAGGACTGCAAGGTTGGTTCACCATACAAAACCCCTCAATTACACCACATTAATAAAATGAAGGACAAAAATCACACGATGATCAATCATGCAGAAAAACATTTGACAACAATATCTAACTTTCTTTAATAATAACAAACAAACAAACAACCTGGAATAGGAGGGAATGTCCTCAGCCTGATAAAGGACATTTACACAAACCACAGTTACCATCATACTAAATAATGAAATACTGAAAGCTTTTCTCCAAAGATGAGCAACAAGACAAGGATGTCCATTCTTACCACTTCTATTCAACACTGTGCTGGACGTTCCGGCCAGAACAGGTAAAATAAAATAAAATAAAATAAAATGCAGCCAGACTAGAAATGAAGAAGTAAATCTATCTCTATTTACAAAATTATACAACACTGCATATAGAAAATCCTAGGGAACCGACAAATACAATTTAGAACTAATAAACAAGTTCAGCAAATTTGCAGGGTATAAGATCAATATGCAAAAATCACCTGCATTTCTATACACTAACAGCTAACAACTTAAAAAAATTAAGAAAACAATTTCATTCACATGAAAATGAACAAGTCAGGAATAAATTGAACCTAGGGGGTATAAAACTTGTACACTGAAAGCTATAAAGTATCACTGAAGGAAATTTGAGACGTGAAAAAGAAACACATCCCATTTTCATGGACTAGAAGATTAAATATTATAAACACACCAACACTTCCCTAATTAGAGATTCAATACAATCCTACCAAATCCCAGCTACCTTTTTTATTTTTGAATAATCTGACAAGCTGATCATAAAATTCATATAGAAATGCAAGGAACCCAAACAAGACAGCCAACAATCTTAGTAAGGAACCCAAATCAAAATAGCCAAACAATCTTGAAAATGAAAAACAAAGTTACAGGACTCATACTCCCCAATTTCAAAACTTACTACAAATTTACTGTAATCAAAACTGTGTGGGCCATGCACGGTGGCTCACGCCTGTAATCCTAGCACTTTGGGAGGCTG
>NW_012115803.1:4519-5316 GCF_000951035.1 Colobus angolensis palliatus | reverse complement strand
ATCAGCCGGAGGAGCCCGGAGTCCATGGTGGGGTGGCCTCCTGCCCACTCTGGGACCCCAGGGAGAGGGCCTGTCCTCGCTGAGCCTCCGAGGCCGGTTCTGAGCCTTTTGGACAACATTTTCTCTCCTGTTTACACGCAGGAACTCCTTGCATAAATGAGATGGGGAAAAACCCCTGCAGATGACATAGCTTGGGCCCTGGGCCCCCGGGAGCCGTTTCTGTGCCTTGTCACTCAGCCCAGCCAGTCCTTGAGTTTTTCCCCAGAGTGTCCTCAATAAGGAATAGTGAGCCTGGGTATTTTCTTCTGGTCAGTATTCTGGCTGGTTGGTTGTTTTGTTTGTTTGTTTGTTTTGAGACAGTCTCGCTCTGTCGCCCGGGCTGGAGTGCAGTGGCATGATCTCGGCTCACTGCATGCAGCCTCTGCCTCCTGGGTTCAAGCGATTCTCCTGCCTCAGCCTCCCGAGTAGCTGGGATTGCAGGTACACACTGCCACACCTGCCTAATTTTTGTATTTTTAGTAGAGACAGGGTTTCGCCATGTTGGCCAGGCTGGTCTCGAACTTCTAACCTCAGAGAGTCTACCTGCCTCGGCCTCCCAAAGTGCTGGGGCTGGGATTACAGGTGTGGGCCACTGTGCCCGGCTAATTTTGTGTTTTTAGTAGAGAGACGGGGTTTCTCCATGTTGGTCAGGCTGGTCTCGATCTCCTGAGCTCAGGTAATCCGCTTGCCTCGGCCTCCCAAAGTGCTAGGATTACAGGCGTGAGCCACCGTGCCCAGCCAGTGTTCTGGTCTGTTTG
>NW_012115803.1:3039-3368 GCF_000951035.1 Colobus angolensis palliatus | reverse complement strand
GGTCAGCTTTGCAAAGCACACGTTGGGCTGCTGCTTGTGTAATTGTCTCCTTGTCCCTGCTGTCTCCCTTCTCCCCTCACCTGGGATAGCTCGGAGTTAACAGTGATGCCTTTGTTTTTTGTCAAAAGCATCATACTCATGCCCCGCGGCATTCTCTTTAAGGGAAGCGCTGGTTTTACTAAAGATGCGCTTCAGTACAGTGACGCGCGGTGCTGAGCAAGGCAGGGAACTGGTGCCTGACCTGTCTACACTGGCCGGCTGTGCTCCCGTGACCCTGCGGCTAGACCTCAAATGGCGTCCCCACCTCCCTCAGCAACTGTGGCCCCTCT
>NW_012115803.1:0-1328 GCF_000951035.1 Colobus angolensis palliatus | reverse complement strand
TAGGATTACAGGCATGAGCCATTACACCTGGCCAAATACTAGGTCTTATTCATTCTTTCTAACTAATTTTTGTACCCATTAACCTCCCTCTACCGCCATATCCTTCCCAGCCTTCTCTATCTTCATGAGTTCAGTTGTTTTGATTTTTAGATCCCACAAATAAGTGGGAACATGTTATGCTTATCTTTCTGTGCCTGGCTTATTTCACTTAATATAATGAGCTGCAGTTCCATCCATGTTGTTGCAAATGACAGACTCTCATTCTTTTTTTATGGCTTAATAGTATTCCATTGTGTATGAGAACCACATTTTCTTTTTTTTTGAGACGGAGTCTCGCTCTGTTGCCCAGGCTGGGGTGCAGTGGCGCGATCTCGGCTCACTGCCAGCTCTGCCTCCTGGTTCACACCATTCTCCTGCCTCAGCCTCCTGAGTAGCTGGGACTACAAGTGCTCGCCACCATGCCCAGCTAATTTTTTTTGTATGTTAGTAGAGATGGGATTTCACTGTGTTAGCCAGGATGATCTCAGTCTCCTGACCTCGTAATCCGCCCGTCTCGGCCTCCCAAAGTGCTGGGATTACAGGCGTGAGCCACCGTGCCCGGCCAAGAGAACCACGTTTTCTTTATCCGTCTGCCTGTTGGTGGACACGTGGGTTGCCTCCAAATCTTGGCTCTTGTGAACAGTGCTAAACAAACATGGAAGTGCAGGTATCTCTGATATACTGATTTCCTTTCTTTTGGGTGTATACCTAAGAGTTAGATAGCTGGGTCACATGGTGGCTCTATTTTCAGTTTTCTGAGGAACTTCCATACTGCTTTCAGTAGTGGTTGTACTAACTCACATTCCCACCCACAGTGGTTTTCTGGAGATTTCAGAGTACAGAAACTGGTTAAACGTGGGTACTCCAGAGCAAGCCTGCTAACCAGGTCAGGGCTCAGCTCCTGCTCTGTTTTTGCAGGTGAAGTCGTACTGGCTGTCACTCCATTGCCTGCTTGGTGCCTGTGGCCGCTGTTGAGCTGTAACGGCCCCAAGCCTGAAATATTCACCATCTTCCCGCCCAGAAGCAGTCACCGGCCTCTGTTCTGGATGAAAAGACCCCAAAGAAACAAACCAAATGTATCCCAGGAACCTGGATTAGAGTCCAGGTTGAAACACCAACTCTCTAAGTGTTTCTGGGACAGCTGGGAAAATGTGAATGTAGGTTGACGAATAGATGATATTAGGGACTAAGGGTTAATTTTCTTAGTGTGTTAATTTTATTGTGGTGATGAAGCAGGATGCCTCACTCTTAGCAGAGACACACTCAAATATTCAGGTATGAAGTGCTAT
>NW_012115802.1:5457-8923 GCF_000951035.1 Colobus angolensis palliatus | reverse complement strand
TAATTTTATTTTTTAGTAGAGACGGGGTTTCACCGGGTTAGCCAGGATGGTCTCGATCTCCTGACTTCGTGATCCGCCCGTCTCAGCCTCCCAAAGTGCTAGGATTACAGGCTTGAGCCACCGTGCCCAGCCAAGAGATCTTCTTATCTCAGCCTTCTAAATCGCTGGAATTACAGGTGAGCACCACCACACCTGGCTAATTTTTGTATTTTTAGTAGAGACAGGGTTTCATCATGTTGACCAGGCTGGTCTCGAACTCCTGGCCTTAAGTGATCCACCTGCCTCGGCCTTCCAAAGTGCTGGGATTACAGGTGCGAGCCATAGAAAGGAGAGAGATTTTTGAAGGTGTCCTTTCTCCATCAAAAAGAGCTACCTCTTAGCCACAACCTTTTTGGCAGTGAAAAATTCTGTAAGTGGGCAGTGTTTTCTTTCTACGGAATTCAAGAGAGTGTTTTTTTTTATGTAGAACTTAAAAGGATTTATTCCTAGCTGAGACTCAAACTCAAAGGTTAGAATCTCTTTAAACGACTGGAGCACTTGTTACTATAAAAATGTGTTCTATTATAGTTTGTCCAAATAGAGGCGTTAATGTTTCTTCAAAAGGAGAGAAAGTCTAAAATTATTTTGAGATATCGTGTTCCCTATTTAAATAATTAAAATTATTTTAGGGTTCCTTAAATGTTATACACACACATTTACTTTTTAGAACAAACAGTTTAATTTACTAATAATATATAGCCCCATTTTAAGCATACAGTAAAATAAATTTTGACAAATAAACACATCTGCATCAAGACACAGAACATTTCTATCACCCCTAAAAGTTCATGTACTGTTTCAATCAATCCTTCCACCATTCCTGAACCCAAGCAAATACTGATCTGTTTTCTTACGTATTAATTTTGCCTGTTCTAGAATTTCATGCAATTGGAATCATATAGTATACTTTTTTTGTGTCTAGCTTCTTTCACTCAGCATAATATTTTTGGGATTTACCCACATTGTTGGGTCTATCAGTAGTTCATTTCTTTTTATTGCTGACTCCTATTTCATTGTATTTGATACGAATATACTATAATTTGATTGTTCACTTGTTGATGAACTGTTGGTTTGTCTTCAGGCTTTGAATATTGTGAATAAAACTGATATAGACATTCATGTAAAAGATCCAGCTAATTTTTGTTTTTTAAGTAGCGATGGGGTTTCAGCATGTTGGCCAGGCTGGTCTCGAATTCCTGACCTCAAGTGATCCAGCCACCTCGGACTCCCAAAGTGGAAAAAAAAAGTATTTATATGGATATGTATTTTCACTTTTCTTGGGTAAATACCTAGGAGAGGGATTCCTAGGCCATATGGTAAATATATGTTTAACTTTATAAGATAATGCAAAACTGTTTTCCAAAATGGGTGTATCATTTATATACCACCAGTAATGTATAAGGGTTCCACTTGCTCCACATAGTAACTGATTACTGGTATGGGCAGGCTTAAAATTTTAGCTATTTTACTGAGTGAGTAGTTAATCCTATTATGATTTTAATTCCCATTTCCCTGATGACTAAAGACATTGAACATCCTTTCATGTGCTTATTAATACATATATATTCTACATATTTTATTTGAAGATAATTGAAGAAATGTTTCTTCAAATCTTCCAATCTTTTCTGTAATGGTCAATGTGTCTTATTGGGTTGTGTTTATTTGCATTATTGGGTAATTGGGTTATTTGTCTTATTATTGAGTTATCAAATTTTTGCTGTCTATTCTAGAAATGAATAATTTGTCATATATGTGTATATATGTTTTTTTTCTACAGTCTGTGGCTTGCTATCTTTAGATGGGGAGAAGTTTTAAGGTCCAATGGAGTCAATTTATTATCATTTTTAATGGTTTGTGCTTTTGTGCCCTAAGAAATGTTTGCCTATCCTAAGGTTGTAAAGATTTTCTCCTAGTATTTTCTACTTTCAGCTCTTACATTTAAGGTATACAATCCATTTTGAATTCAGTTTTGTGTGTGTAGTGACACTAAGGGTCAAGGTTCATTTTTTTTCCCCATAAGGATGCTCAGTTGTGCCACAATCATTTGTTAGAAGGAATATCTTCTCTCCATTCAGTTTTACCTTTAATCTCTATTGGGAATCAATTGGCCAAATCAATATCCATCAATGTATGAACATATTTTGAGTTTTTCCTCACTGCCTTGACTACTGTAGCTTTATAGTAAGTCTTAAAATCAGGCAGTGTAAAACCTCCAAGTTCATTCTTCTTCAGAATTATTTTGGTCATTTTAGATCCTTTGATATTCCATATACATTTTAGAATCAGATTTTCCATTTCAAAAATCCTTCTGAGACTGTAATAGTGATTGTACTGAATCTTTATGTTGATATTATGTCTTCTAGTTCATGAACATAGATATCTCTCCATTTACTGAGGTTTTAAAAAATTTCAATATTTTAGAGTTTTAGTGTAAAGATCTTGCACATACATTTAAGTTTGTTAAAAATTTTATTTTGTATATCATTATAAATGATATTAATATTTACTTTCTAATTATTTGCTGCTAGTATAAAAATATAGTTGGTTTTTGTATATTGACTATCATATGATCCTGTTAATATTACTCATCGATTAACAAAGTACATTTTTTAGGATTTTCCACACATGTAGTCATGACCTATAAATAAAGACTGTTTTAGTTATTTCTTTCCAACCAGTAAGCCTTTCTTTTTCTTCTTCTTACTTTATTGCATCATCTAGGCCCTCCAGAAAAAGGAAGAAAAGTGGGAAGGTGAACATTCTTGCTTTGTTCCCAATCTTAGAGTAAAAACATTTGGTGCTTTACCATTAAGTATGTTTTATTTAAATTTGTTTTTGGTAGATACCTTTTATCAGGTCCCAAAAGTTCCCTTCAATTATTTGTTGACTATGAATGTTGCTTTTAAAAAACTGGCTGGGAGCGGTGGCTGAGACCTGTAATTCCTGCACTTGGGGAGGCCGAGGCAGGCGGATCACCTGAGGTCATGAGTTTGAGACCAGCCTGGCCAACATGGTGAGATCCAGACTCTACTAAAAATACAAACATTAGCCGGGTGTGGTGGCAGGTGCCTGTAGTTCCAGCTACTTGGGGCTCTGAGGCAGGAGAATTGCTTGAACCCAGGAGGTGGAGGTTGTTTTGCAGTGAGCTGAAATCGCCCCACTGCACTCCAGTCTGGGTGGTAGAGTGAGACTCTGTTTCAAAACAACAACAACAACAACAACAAAAACGTTCCTTCAATTATTTGTTGATTATGAATGTTGTTTTTAAAAAATCAGCTGGGTATGGTGGCTCATGCCTGTAATCCCAGCACTTTGGGAGGCCGAGGCAGGCGGATCACAAGGTCAGGAGATCAAGACCATCTTGGCTAACAAGGTGAAACCCTGCTCTCTACTAAAAATACAAAAAATTAGCCTGGTATGGTGGCAT
>NW_012115802.1:0-4022 GCF_000951035.1 Colobus angolensis palliatus | reverse complement strand
GGCCAGGCTGGTCTCAAACTCCTGACCCTAGGTGATCCACCTGCCTTGGCCTCTCATTGTGCTGGGATTACAGGCGTGAGTCGTGCCTGGCCCAATATGAGGGCTTTTAAAGCTAGCTTCTCTCACTTAGCATAATGTTTTCAAGGTACATCCATGTTGTAGCATTACTGTACATTATTTCTTTTTATTATCAAAAAATATTCCATTGTATCAATAGAACACATTTTATTCACTTAATCCTCTGTCAGTTGTTTGTGTTGTGTCCACATTTTTGCTCTTATGAGTAATGCTGCTACAGCATTTGTGTACGACTTTTTTTTTTTTTTTTTTTTTTGAGACACAGTCTGGTTCTGTAACCCAGGCTGGAGTGCAGTGGCATGATCTCACTCACTGCTACCTCTGCCTCCCGGGTCCCGGTTCAAGCAATTCTCCTGCCTCAGCCTCCTGAGTATCATGCCCAGCTAATTTCTGTATTTTTAGTACACATGGGGTTTCATCATGTTGGCCAGGCTGGTCTTGAACTCCTGACCTCGTGATCCACTGGCCTTGGCCTCCCAAAGTGGTGGGATTACAGGTGTGAGCCACAGCACCTGGCTTGTGTATGACTTTTTGTGTGGACTAAGGTTTTATTTCTCTTGGGTATATATCTAGGAATATAATTGCTGGGCCATATAATCCTATATTTAACCTTTTGTGAAATTACCAAACTGCTTTCCAAAGAGGTTGCAACATGTTACATTCCCACCAGTAGCGTAGTGGGGTTCCAATTTCTTCACATATTTGCCATCTTATCTTTTGGATTGCGGCAATTCTAGTGGGCGTGAAGTGCCATCTCATTGTGGATTTGGTTTCCATCTCTCTGATAGCTAATGGTGTTGCATCTTTTCATGGTTTATTGGCCATTTACGCACCTTTTTTGGAGAAATTCAAAATGTTTGCCCATTTTTACTTCCATGGTTTGTCTTTCTATTATTGAGTTATAAGAGTTCTTCATATATTCTATATACAAGCCCCTCACCCAAGAAATGATTTTTCTCCCCATTTTGTGGGTTGTTTTTAATTTTTTTGATGGCATCTTTTGGAGAACAATAGTTTTTAATTTTTATTTTTTTTATTTTTATGTTTTGAAGATGGAATTTCACTCTTGTCGCCCAGGCTGGAGTGCAGTGGCATGATCTTGGCTCACTGCAACTTCTGCCTCCTGGGTTCAAGCAATTCTCCTGCTTCAGCCTCCTGAGTAGCTGGTATTACAGGTGTTCACCACCGTGCCTGGCTAACTTTTGTATTATTATTAGAGATGGGGTTTCACCATGTTGGCCAGGCTGGTCTCAAACTCCTGACCTCAGGTGACCCACCCTCCTTGGCCTTCCCAGGTGATCCACCCTCCTTGGCTTCCCAAAGTGTTGGGATTACAGGCGTGAGTCACCACGGCCTACCAATAGTTTTGAATTTTTATGGTGTCCAGTTTATCTTTTTTTCTTTCATTGCCTATGCTTTCAGTGTCATATCTAAGAAACCACTGCCTAATATTATCCTCTAAGATTTTTTTTTTTTTTTTTCCAGAGACGAAGTCTTGCTCTTGTCCCCCAGGCTGGAGTGTGATGGTGTGATCTCAGCTCACTGCAACCTCCTGGGTTCAAGCAATGCTCCTGCCTCAGCCTCCCAAGTAGCTGGGATTATAGGCACCTGCCACCACGCCCAGCTAATTTTTGTATTTTTATTAAAGACAAGGTTTCACCATGCTAGCCAGGCTGGTCTTGAACTCCTGACCTCAGGTGATCCACCCTCCTCGGCCTCCCAAAGTGCTGAGATTACAGGTGTGAGCCACTGCACCCGGCCTGTTATCCTCTAAGAGTTTTATAGTTTTAGCTCTTACCCATAAGTCCTTAATCTATTTGGGTTTAAGTTTTGTATATGGAGTGAAGTAGAAAATCCAACTTCTTTTTTGTGCATATGAATATCAGTTGTCCCAGCACCATTTGTGGAGAAAACTATTCTTTCCCCCATTGAGTTGTCTTGACACCCTTGTCAAAAATCAAGTCATCATAAATGTGAAAGTTTATTTCTGAACTCTCAGGATAGTAAGGTTCATTATGCCAAAACCATACTGTCTTGATTACTTAGCTTTCTAGATAGTTTTGAAATTGGGAAGAGTGAGTCTGTCAATTTTGTTCTTGTTTTTCCAGATCATTTTAGCTAATTCTAGATCCCTTGAATTTCTAGATGGATTTTAGGATCAGTTTATCAGTTTCTGCAAAGAAGTTAGCTGGAATTTTGGTAATGAATGCATTGAATCTGTAGGTCAGCTTGGGGGTACTGCCATCGAAACAATATTAAACCTTCCAGTCTGTGGACATGTGATGTTATCTCATTTACTTAGACCATCTTTAATTTTTTTCAACAATGTTTTATAATTTTCAAACTATAAGTTTTGCACTGTTTTTGTTAAATTTATTCCTTAGTATCATTTTTTCTTGAGCTATTATAAATGGAATTGTTTTCTACGTTTCATTTTCGGAGTGATCACTAAAAAGGTATAGACATACAATTGATTTTTTTTTTTTTTGAGACAGAGTCTCACTCTGTCACCCAGGCTGCAGTATGATCTCAGCTCACTGCAACCTCTGCCTCTTGGGTTCAAGCGATTCTCCTGCCTCAGCCTCCCGAGTAGCTGAGATTACAGGCACAGACCACCACACTCAGCTACTTTTTGTGTTTTAGTAGAGACAGGCTTTCACCATGTTGGTCAGGCTGGTCTCGAACTCCTGACCTCAAATGATCTGCCCGCCTCAGCCTCCCAAACTGTTTGGATTACAGGCATGAGCCACTGCATCTGGCACAATTGATATTTGTATGTTGATCTTTTATCCTGAAACTTTTCAAAACTCATACCTCAGTTTTAAGGCTTTTTTTTTCTTCTTTTTTTATTAAGCTCCTTAGGATTTTTCTAGATACAAGATCATTGCATTTGCTAATAGAAATAATTTTACTTCTTCCTTCCCAATCTGGATGTTTTTACTTCTTATAATTATCCTGGCTAGAACCTCTAGTATAATACTGAATAGAAGTGATGAGAGCAGATATCTTTGTCTTATTCCTGATCTAAGAGTGAAAATATTTAGTCTTTTACCATTAAGTGTAATGCTAACAGTGGGTTTTTCATAAATGTCATTTATCAGGTTGAGAAAGTTCCCTTCTGTTTCTAGTTTATTGAATGTTTTTATTATGAAAGATTGTTACATTTCATCAAATGCTTTTTTTCTACAGCTATTGAGATAATCTTGTGTTTTTTGTCCTTTATTCTATTGGTATCATGTATTACATTAACTGATATTCAGATGTTAAACCACCTTTGCATTTCTAGGATAAATCCCACTTGGTCATGAGGCATAAATCTTTTTATATGTTGCTGGTTTCACTTTTCTAGTATTTTGTTCAGGATGTTCACATCTATACTCGATAGACGCTTTCTAGGGATACTGTTGGGATTTAGTATGAGGGTACTACTGGCATAATAGAATAACTTGGAAAGTGTTTTATACCCTTTTATTTTTTGGAAGTGTTGGTGAAGAATTGGTATTAATTACTATTTAAGTGTTTGGTAGAATTCAAAAGTCAAGTTATCTGGGCCTGGAATTTTCATCGTGGTAGTTTTCTGATGATTAATTCAATCTCTTTGCTATAGATTTATTTAAATTGTCCCTTTCTTCTTGAGCCAGTTTCAGTAGTTGTGGCTTTTTAGACATCTGTCTATCTCATCTAATTATTTAACTTTTAGCCAGGTGTGATGGCTCACACCTGTAGTCCCAGTTACTTGGGAGGCTGAGGCAGATGGATTGCTTGAGCCTTGAAGGTGGAGGCTGCAGTGAGCCGAGACTGCACCACTGCACTCCAGCCTGGGCAACAGAGTGAGACCCTGTCTCCAAAATAAATAAATAAATAAAAGTTATCTAATTTGTTGGCATACAGATATTCGTAAATAAGTTATCCCTTATAATACTTTTTTTTTTTTTTTTTTTTTT
>NW_012115801.1:5333-6720 GCF_000951035.1 Colobus angolensis palliatus | reverse complement strand
GATTTTTTTTTCTTTTTCCTCTTCTGGGGATGTTGTCTAGAGGCACTCAGAATGTTCCAGCTTTTGACATATTGTTGTTATAGGTTTTCCTATGGTACAGTCTCTAACAAAACTAGGCAGTCCTGAGCCCCTGGTAATAGAATTGTTGAACTTTATACCAACGAAGTTGGGAAAGCACCAAAATCTGCATGTGGCGTGTGCCCAGGCAGACTTCAAGGGGTTCATGCTGTGAGTTTCTAAAGTACTTATGAGATTGTCCAAAACAAAAAACATGTCAGGAGGGCCTATGGTGGTTCCATGTGTGCTAAATGTATTTGTGACAGGATCAAGCCTGTGTTCCTTATGCAGCAGCTGAAAATCATTATTAAAGTGTTGAAGGCATAACCACAGACTCAGAAAGCTAAATAAAAATTGGGCTGGGGCTGGGCACAGTGGTTCATGCCTATAATCCCAACATTTTGGGAGGCCGAGGTGAGCAGATCATGCGAGGTCAGGAGTTCAAGACTAGCCTGGCCAACATGATGAAACCCCATCTCTACTAAAAATATAAAAATTAGTTGGGCACAGTGGCTCATGCCTGTAATCCTAGCACTTTGGGAGACTGAAGTGGGCAGATCACAAGGTCAGGAGTTTGAGACCAACCTGGCCAACACAGTGAAACCCTGTTTCTACTAAAAATACAAAAAATTAGCCGGGTATGGTGGTGGGCACCTGTAATTCCGGCTACTTGGGAGTCTGAGGCAGGAGAATTGCTTGAACCCAGGGGGCAGGGGTTGCAGTGAGCCAAGATCATGTCATTGCACTCCAGCCCAGGCAAGAGTGTGAGATTCCGTCTCGAAACACAAAAAACAAAAACTAAAAAACTCCCCAAAATTAGCCAGATGTGGTAGCACATGCTTGTAATCCCAGCTACTTGGGAGGATGAGGTAGGAGAATCACTTGAACCTGGGAGGTAGAGGATGCAGTGAACCGAGATTGTGCCATTGCACTCCAACCTGCAACGTGGGCAACAAGAGAAAAACTCCACCTTAAAAAAAAAAAAAACAGGGCTACGCATGGTGGCTCATGTCTGTAATCCCAGCACATTGGGAGGCCGAGGCAGGTGGATCACTTGAGGTCAGAAGTTCGAGACCAGCCTGACCAACATGGTGAAACCCTGCCTCTACTAAAAATACAAAAATTAGCTGAGCGTGGTGGCAGGTGCCTGTGGTCCCAGTTACTTGGGAGGCTGAGGCACAAGAATCACTTAAACCTGGGAGGTGGAGGTTGTAGTGAGCCAGGATGTTGCCACAGCGCTCCGGTCTTTGTGACAGAGCAAGAGTCTGTCTCAAAAAAAAAGGAAAAAAAAATGCTTTTTTGAGAAATAAAAATTAATTAAAAGACTTTT
>NW_012115801.1:3068-4526 GCF_000951035.1 Colobus angolensis palliatus | reverse complement strand
CCCATTTCTACTAAAAATACAAAAAAATTAGTGAGGCGTGGTGGCGGGCGCCTGTAGTCCCAGCTACTCAGGAGACTGAGGCAGGAGCATAGCATGAACCCGGGAGGCAGAGCTTGCAGTGAGCTGAGATCGTGCCACTGCTCTCCAGCCTGGGCGATAGAGTGAGACTCCTTCTCAAAAGAAAAAAAAAAGAAAGAAAAAATCATATATACAAATGAAACTCATGACTTTATAGATATTATTCCTTAGGACAAGGATAAAGTAAAAAAAAAAAAATGTGATTTTTTTTTTTTTTCTTTTTCCTCTTCTGGGGATGTTGTCTAGAGGCACTCAGAATGTTCCAGCATTTGACATATTGTTGTTATAGGTTTTCCTACGGTACAGCCTCTAACAAAACTAGGCAGTCCTGAGCCCCTGGTAATAGAATTGTTGAACTTTATACCAACAAAGCTGGGAAAGCACCAAAATCTGCATGTGGCGTGTGCCCAGGCAGACTTTAAGGGGTTCATGCTGTGAGTTTCTAAAGTACTTATGAGATTGTCCAAAACAAAAAACATGTCAGGAGGGCCTATGGTGGTTCCACGTGTGCTAAATGTGTTTGTGACAGGATCAAGCCTGCTTTCCTTATGCAGCAGCTGAAAATCATTATGAAAGTGTTGAAGGCACAAGCACAGACTCAGAAAGCTAAATAAAAATTGGGCTGGGGCTGGGCACAGTGGTTCATGCCTATAATCCCAACACTTTGGGAGGCCGAGGTGGACAGATCATGCGAGGTCAGGAGTTCAAGACCAGCCTGGCCAACATGATGAAACCCCATCTCTACTAAAAATACAAAAATTAGCTGGGCACAGTGGCTCATGCCTGTAATCCTAGCACTTTGGGAGGCTGAAGTGGGCAGATCACAAGGTCAAGAGTTTGAGACCAACCTGGCCAACACAGTGAAACCCTGTTTCTACTAAAAATACAAAAAATTAGCCGGGTATGGTGGTGGGCACCTGTAATTCCAGCTACTTGGGAGTCTGAGGCAGGAGAACTGCTTGAACCCAGGGGGCAGAGGTTGCAGTGAGCTGAGATCATGCCATTGCACTCCAGCCCAGGCAACAGTGTGAGATTCCGTCTCGAAACACAAAAAACAAAAACTAAAAAACTCCCCAAAATTAGCCAGATGTGGTAGCACATGCTTGTAATCCCAGCTACTTGGGAGGATGAGGTAGGAGAATCACTTGAACCTGGGAGGTAGAGGTTGCAGTGAACCGAGATTGTGCCATTGCACTCCAACCTGCAACGAGGGCAACAAGAGCAAAACTCCATCTTAAAAAAAAAAAAGGGCTACGCATGGTGGCTCATGTCTGTAATCCCAGCACATTGGGACGCCGAGGCAGGTGGATCACTTGAGGTCAGGAGTTCGAGACCAGCCTGACCAACATGGTGAAACCCTGCCTCTACTAAAAATACAAA
>NW_012115801.1:0-1690 GCF_000951035.1 Colobus angolensis palliatus | reverse complement strand
ATTTTTTGTAGAGACAGGGTCTCACCATGTTGCCCAGGCAGGTCTCAAACTCCTAGGCTCAAGTGATCCTCCTGCCTTAGCCTCCTGAAGTGCTAGAATTTATTTACTTAATTTTTTTGAGATGGAGTCTCACTCTGTCACCCAGGCTTGAGTGCAGTGGCGCAATCTCAGCTCACTGTAACCTCCACCTTTAAAGTTCAAGCAATTCTCCTGCTTCAGCCTCCCAAGTAGCTCGGATTACAGGCAAGAGCCACCATGCCCGGCTAATTTTTGTAGAGACGGGGTTTCATCATGTTGGCCAGGCTAGTCTCGAACTCCTGACCTCATGATCTGCCCGCCTCGGCCTCCAAAGTGCTAGAACTACAGGCGTGAGCCAACACGCCTGGCCCAAAGTACTAGAATTACAGGCACAAACCACTGCACCTGGCCTCATTCTAGATTTCTCCTTTTCATCTTCATGATAACAATAATAATACTGATAATAATAGCAGCTCACATTCATCAGGGTTATGAATACAGGCCATATTATGCTAAGCGCTTTACCTGATCTCATTATAACTCTTCAACAACCCTATAAGGTAGAAGCTATTATCATCCCCCACTTAATAGTGAGGAAACAGGCTGGAGAGGGTAAATCACTTGCTCAGGGACCTAAAGCCAGGCTTCAGAACCAGGTTTAGCTGTCTTCAGAGCCTAACATGTAGTTGCAAAGGACTAGGACTCCAGAACCAGCTGCCTGGGGGAGAGCCTGGCTTTGCCTGTTACCAACTATGTGACCTGGAGCCTGTGGCTTAGTTTCCGCATCTGGAAAAGGGAGATAATAATGGGAACACACCTCTCAGCATTGTGGAGAAGATTAAAAAGGTTTAGTATATGTGGCAAGCCTTTTTTTTCCTTTGAGACGGAGTCTTGTTCTGTCACCCAGGCTGGAGTACAGTGACATTCTCGTGGGTTCAAGCGAATCTCCTGTCTCAGCCCCCCAAGTAGCTGGGATTACAGACATGTGCCACCACATCCGGCTAATTTTTGTATTTTTAGTAGAGACAGAGTTTCACCATGTTGGCCAAGCTGGTCTCGAACTCTTTACCTTAGGTAATCCGCCCGCCTCGGCCTCTCAAAGTGCTGGGATTACAGGCATGAGCCACCACGCCTGGCTGGTGCAAAGCCTTTTAATTTTAAACACCATCTGGCACATACTATGCACTCAGTAAGCATCACCTGTTCTGACTGGGTACTGCCCCCACTGGTCACACAGTCAGTCACCAGTCCTACAGGTGCTAGCCCCTTATTGTGGTCACTTCCATCCATCTCTTCCTAGGTGAAGGACATCACAGTTCACTCTGGGTCATTGCAGCAGCAACCCCACTGCCTTGCCCCTTCCCATTGGTCTGCAGCAGGCAGGGCCATCTTTTTAGCTGGTCCTGTCACTCCTCCCTGCGTGGAACATCACCTTGGCAGCACTGGCCCCTGCCCCACCCAGCCCTGAGTGTTAGTCTCACCATCCCTGCACCACTTCTGTACCTGGATGCACCACTCTGTATGTAATCTTTATGTCTATGGGACCATGGGTTCCTTACAGGCAGGGCTGTGTCCGATTTCTTTCCATGTCCCCAGGTCCTGTCTCAGTGGGTGCTCAATGAAGAGCTAGCAAACTAAACTGGCTTTATAGCCCCAGAGTCAAGGGGACCTA
>NW_012115800.1:9666-11857 GCF_000951035.1 Colobus angolensis palliatus | reverse complement strand
TAGTGCATTAACCAGAACCAAATGGTTGTACATCTTAGAGATTGTTGACTGATGCTTGATTCGTTAGACAGTATTCTGTGAGGTGTCCTGTCTTTTCTGACACTATTTGCTATCCTCTATACATATGTTACTCACTGATGCAAAATCTGCATCAAAGTACATTTAAGTCACAAGTCAGTGTTTTATCACACACTTAAAAGGACTCCAAAGTTATCATTTAAAAAAATAGCTCTTGATGAAAATGATGATTTACATCTTTCTATGAATAGAATGCTGTTTACTGTTGTGAATATCTGTTACTCTATAAATGTGAGCAGGTAAGCTAAGAAATATCTAGCAAGAATGCTGAAAATTGTTTTCTTTATTTCCAGAGGACATTAGAACTTAAAAAGTGAAAAACTCAGGGGAAGGCAAGTTGTTAAATACAAAGTTCACTCTTTAGAATCAACTGAATTGTGTAGCAATTAAAGTTTGTACCATCTGACTATTCTTGGGTTAGATCTGTGTCCATGATCTATAAAATAACACTCATAGCAACAGCCTACTTTTTATTCTGTGTAAAGTTTCCATATAATTATTTACCAAAAAAATTGTGTGTAATTTTTCTTTACAACCAAATTTACTTTTAATTCTTTACCAGATTACATGGTCTTATTCCTAGATGTGATCAAAAGTAGTGAAACTCAACAACGTTAATTTTGGTACCCTTGATTTCTTTACTGGAAGAGAAAAGCATAGACTGGCATCTCTAAGAGATAGAGTGTTAATAAATATGTTAAATATTTTTCTTGAAAGTTAAATCAGCATTATTGATCCTGGACTGGGGGAGCAAAGATATGTTTTTTTTTAAAATTATTTACTGATTTTAAGATAAAAGAAAAGTAGAACATCACTTGAAAATCTTTGCTGAGTTGGAGATTTCTTTTTTGCATTAACACCTGTGAAAAGTAACCAGAAAGAGGGAGAGTAAGAACAGAAATAAAATGAAACCTGATATCACTTAGAATAAATTCTTTTTACAAAACATTGCTAGTGCCGTCAGACTGGAAAATGTATAGAAAAATTTAGATCTCATTCACTGTGTGTTATGAACTTGGCTTATGAAAAACCATTTAAGTTTAGAAAGAACACTGCTCACTTTTCAAAAAAATGGAAGTGCACCCATCTTCAGGGGGAGCAGAGGGGAATCAATTAGTTACTGTGAAAAAAGAGCACAGTACCTCTAAATTATTTTCATAAAATGACAGTGGGGAAAAGTGGTGAATGCAGTTTGCCAAGAGGTGTCACTAAAAGCATCTGTGGAGGGTGTGTTTTGGTGCTAAATAACTGAAGTTGTGTAAGAAATAAGTAGAAGAAAAATTAGTTGCTTTTCTCAACTTTTTATAACTCCAGTTCATCTTGATCCACCATGAAAGCTATCAGCCAACAGTATGTCCACCCCATGTACTTCATTGTCTTGTGGAAATCTTCGCAGTTGATATGAATAAGTAATGAAGTACATTCTAATGGATTTAGAATATCTTCTGAAATATTTAGGACTTGGAAATTTGGAGTAGGCATCTGAGGGTGCAGGACTAAGTTGAAAGTAGATTCATTTTTAGAAAATCTTGAGCATGAATAAAATATGTGAGACTGAGTGAGGAGACAAATATTGATATAACGTGTCATTTGGATTACAACAAGATGTTACCTTTCAGGGCTGCTTTCTATCTCATGCTAGAAAGTGGGACAGAGCCAGACTCAGAGCTCAACCTGAGATATAATTATGTCATTCTTCGCATTTTTATCATATTGCTACCTAAAAAATTAGTGCATTCTATATGTAAACATTATGAACAATTTGGTCTATTTTTGGGGAGAAATGTCAAATTAATTTGAATGTCTGATAAAATATAAATAAAAATGAGATGATTTCAGAACATAAAAGCATTATCATGAATCATAAAGACCAATGCCATACATGTAGTAGACAAAATTTTGGGTAACTTATAGACTTTTTTATTTTATTTTATTTTATTTAGTTTTTTTGAGATGGATTCATGCTCTGTTGCCCAGGCTGGAGTGCAGTGGTGCCATCTTGGCTCAATGCAACCTCCGCCTCCCGGGTTCAGGTGATTCTCCTGCCTCAACCTCCTGTGTAGCTGGGATTGCAGGCACCCACCGCCATGCCTGGCTAATTTTTGTATTTTTA
>NW_012115800.1:6402-7024 GCF_000951035.1 Colobus angolensis palliatus | reverse complement strand
ATAGTCATATTTCAACAAAAATATAATTTAATTTACAATCTACAGGATGGTTCTCATATGAGGTAACTCAGCAACTGAGATCCCTGTGTCTCTTTAGAAAACATGAATTCCAAGGATATGAATCCAGTTTCTGTATCACAAACAGGTGGTTTTTAAAATATATTAAAAATTTGACATTTATTTTACTGCAGTGTTTTCTTTTAGCAAGATGTTTGGTTGAGCAGAGGTGAAAATATTATGATAAGATAAATGCCACCTTTTAAGTGAAAAGCTCTGCATAATAGGTTTCTCTTGGGAAGCTTGGATTTTATTAAGAGCAATGCAGAGGGACATGGGAGAGAGGAGATGAGAAAGTAAGGTTAAAATCGCCTTCTGCCATGTTCCTCAACAGCAATCCAGTTAATACCTCAGGCTCCTAGCTTTAGACCAAGTAATCGGCTAACCAATGTGAGCTCAACGGAGCTTTTGGGCGGCTCCCTTCTTTTGTTCAAAACAAACAATGTAAGAACAACTTATTTACTCCAGTGTATGTGATGTTTCTTTCTATGTTTTATTTAAATTTCTTACAATTTGGTGCATTTCTATTGGGAAAATATTTCTAACAGTTTCTATAATTCTTAAT
>NW_012115800.1:0-2257 GCF_000951035.1 Colobus angolensis palliatus | reverse complement strand
GCTTTAAAATATTTTACATATACATATGCATTTGTATTTTACAAATTTGAATTTTCAATATCAAGTTTTTTTTCATAAACGATTGATTCTTCCATGTTCATGAAGCACAAAAAAAATACCTTTTTATCTTTTTTTTAATTGCACTTTGGAAAGAATCTCTAGGAGGGTATAGTCTGTGCAGGCAGTTTGAATAGCACTGGAAATACTTACCAAATTCTGGAGAATGAGTAAATATGAACTCGTGAGGATTGTCAGTTGGTATTCCACAGTGTGCTTTTCCCCAAAGGCAGACTCACTCAGGTCTTCTCTCATTATCAAGTTGCTCTTACTTTTAGGCATTATTTTAATATATGGCATAACGTAGCCTCCAGACCAGTGGCTTTTCAAAAGCAGTTTATAAAAAGGGCCTGTGGGTTTTGCTGCAATAGCAAACTCCACGGACCACAGCATCAGCATTACCTGGGAACTTAGTGGAAATGCAGAACCTCAGGCCCCGGCCCACCTTACAGAACCAAAAGCCACATGGAACGAGGTCCCAGGTGACTTGTCTGCATATGAAACTTTGAGAACCACTGTACCAAAGAGGCTTCAGGAAGGAAGACAGCTAGGGGAAGAAACAGATGGCATCTAAAGAAAACTGATAAAAACTAAAGACAAACAGGTCAGAGTGCTCTCAGGGTAGAAGCAAAAGCTCTCATGACTTTGCTAGTCCTTTAGAGCATGAATATTAACAAAATATTTATAATGTATATTAACAAAATATTTATAATATAATCCTGTTAGAATCTAGTATATTCTTATTAAATGAGATATTCCCCATTCATTTCCCATACATGGCTTTCTTTCTTATTTCACAGAGAGCTGATTAACTTCTAGAGGATTCATAAAATATTTTACTTTTCACGATCCAGAATTTTTCTCAGATGTACAATGAAATTATTTCTTGTCTGCTCATATGCTGTAGTGTTTAAATATGCAAGAGAAAGCTTTGTCATGATCTTAAAATATTACTTTAACTGATGAACTCTGAGTAAAATTTCTCTAAAACCAAACAATAGGTTTTCTATGTTTATTAACATAATCCTGTATTCAATTAGGGCAGTTAAGATTAAAATACATCTGCACCCTCATGTTCATTGCAGCGTTATTCAAAATATCCAACCAAAACAGCTGAAGTCTCTGTGAATAGATCAAACAAGTGGTGTGTGTGTGTGTGTGTTTATAAGATATATATGTACTCACAATGGACTATTATTCAGCAATAATGAGAAAAATCCTGCTATTTGCGACGGTGATGAGCCTTCAGGGATGATGCAAAGTGAAATAACCCAGACAGAGAAAGACAAATACAGCACAATCTCACTTATACATGGAATCTAAAAAAGTTGAATTTGTAGAAACAGAGAGTAGAATGGCAGTTGTCCAGGGTTGAAGCCTGGCGGAAATGGGGAGGTGTTGGTCAAAAGATACAAATTTTCACTTACAAGATGAATAAGTTCTGGGGGTCTAGTACACAGCCTGGTGACTATAGTTAATAACACTATATTGTATACTTGAAATTTGCTGAGAGTAGATCTGGAATCTTCTCATCACACACACAAAAGGTAACTATATGATGAAATGATGCTAAATAGCTTTACTATGGTAATCCTTTCACTATGTATATGTATATCAAAACATTATATTGTGTACCTTAGTTACAATTTTATTTGTCATTTAAACATCAGTAAAGCTTAAAAAAGTAATACATATATATGCAATATGTTTTAAAAATTTCTATCAAAATAATTAAAAAGCAACGTGCCAAACATATCCAAAGATACACATTGGATCCCTGAACAGTTTATACATGAAATAGATACAATTTTCAGACACATGCTACAACATGGATGAACCTTGAAGACGTTAAGTCAAATAAGCCAGAGACAAAAGGGCACATATTGTTTGATCCCACTTATATGAGGTACCTAAAGTAGGCAAATTCATAGAGACAGATAGTAAAATGGTTGCCAGGGTTTGAGGGGAGGGGATGTGGAAGTTGTTCTTTAATAGGGATGGAGACTCAGTTTGGGAATGAACAAGTTCTGGAGATGGATTGTGGTAATGGTTGTACAACAATGGGAATGTACCTAATACCGTAGAACCTTACGTTAAAAATTGTTAAAATATTACATTTATGTCATGTATATTTTACCACAATAAAATACACATTTTTATTTATATGTAAAATTTTCAATAACTCATATAGGAAAAAAAA
>NW_012115799.1:4799701-4800801 GCF_000951035.1 Colobus angolensis palliatus | reverse complement strand
TTCCATATTCCATTATATTCAATTCCATATTCGATTCCATTCCATTCCTTAATGCATTCCTTTCCATTCCATTCTTTTCCGTTGCATATACCATTCCATTCCATATTCCATTCCATTCCATATTTCTTTCCATTCAATTCCATATTCCATTCCATTTCATTGCATATTCCATTCCATTCCATTCAATTCCATGTTCCATACCATTCCATATTCCATTCCATTCCATTCCATTCCATATTGCATTGCATTACATTACATTTCATTCCATCCTTATTCCATTCCATTCCATTCAATATTCCTTTCCATTCCATTGCATATTCCATTCCATTCCTTTCAATACTGCATTCCATTCCATTCCATATTGCATTCCATTCTTCCATATTCCATTCCATTCCATATTACATTCCATTCCATATTTCATTCCATTCCATTCCATATTCCATTCCATTTCATATTTCATTCCTTTCCCTTACATTCCATATTCCATTCCATTCCAGTCCACCTTACATTCCGTTTCGTATTCCAGTGCATTCCATATTCCATTCCATTGTATACCATTCCTTTCCATTACATATTCCATTCCATTGCATTCCATTCCATTCCATATTAAGTTCCATTCCATTCAATTCCATTCCATTCCTTATTCCATTCCCTTCTCTATTCCATGCAATTCCCTATTCCATTCCGTATCATATTCCATTTCTTTCCATATTCCATTCCATTGCATTCCATTCATTTTCATTTCCTAATCCGTTCCGCTTCCTTCCAATCCATTTGTTTCCATATTTCACGCCATTCTATATTCCATTCCATATTCCATGCCATTTCATATTCCATTACAATCCATTTCATTACATTCCTCTCCATATTCCATTCCATTTCATTCCATTCCATTCCATTCCATTCCATTATATTCCATTCCATATTCCATTTCATTTCATTCCATTTTCCATTTCATTCCGTTCCATTCCTTATTCCATTCCATTTCATATCCCATTCCATTTCAATTCATTCTATTCCATAATCCATTCAATTCCATATTCCGTTGGATTCCATTCCATTCATTTTTGTTTCATTTCATTCCGTTTCATATTCCATTA
>NW_012115799.1:4798502-4799651 GCF_000951035.1 Colobus angolensis palliatus | reverse complement strand
GAATATGGAATGGAATGTAATGGAACGAAATGTAATGGAATATGGAATGGAATGGAATATGGTATGGAACGGAATATGGAATGTAATGGAATATGGAATGGATTGGAATTGAATGGAATGGAATATGAAATGGAATTGAATGCAAGATGTAATGTAATGGAATGGAATGAAATGAAATGTAATGGAATATCGAATGGTATGCACTATGGAATGGAATGGAATACGGAATGGAATGGAATGGAATATGGAATGGAATGGAATACGGAATAGGATGGAATGGAATGGAATGGAATAGAATATGCAATGGAGTAGAAAGGAAAGCAATATGGAATGTAATGGAATGGAATGGAATATGGAACGGATTGTAACATGGAATGGAATATGGAATGCAATGGCATATGGAATGCAATGGAATAAGGAATAGAATGGAATGGAATGGAATATGGAATGCAATGGCATATGGAATGCAATGGAATAAGGAATAGAATGGAATGTAATGGAATATGGAATGGAATGGAATGGGATATGGAATGTAAAGGGATATGGAATGGAATGGAGTATGGAATGAAATGGAATGGAATAGATTGGAATGTTGAAGGCAAAGGAATATGGTTTGCAATGGAATATGGAAAACAATGCAATGGAATGGAACATGGAATGGAATTGAATATGAAATGGATTTGAATATGGAAAGGAATGAAATGGAATATGGAATTGAATGGAATGGAATATGGAAATATAGAATGGAATGGAATGCAAGATGTAATGGAATGGAGTGGAATGGAATGAAATGGAATGGAATTGAATATGGAATGGAATGAGATTTGGAACGGAATGGAATATGGAACGTAATATGGATTGGAATGGAATGGAATATGGAATGGAATGAAATATGCAATGGAATGGAATGGAATATGGAATGGAATGGAATATGGAATGGAATGGAATATGGAATAGGATGGAATGGCATGCATTGGAATATGGAACGGAATGGAATGCAATGGAATGGAATGGCATGGAATATGGAATGGAATATGGAATGGAATCTATATTGCTTTCCATTCAATTCCATTTCATTCCATTCCACTCCATTTCATGCCATATTCCATTCCATTTCATTCCATACATTTTTCAATTCCTTTCCGTTCC
>NW_012115799.1:4794356-4796330 GCF_000951035.1 Colobus angolensis palliatus | reverse complement strand
CATTCTGTATTCCATTCCATATTTCATTGCAGTCCATGGAATTCCTTTCCATATTCAATTCCAGTCCAAATCAATTCCATTCCATGACCCATTCCATTCCATTCCATATTCCATTCCATTTCTTTCCCCATTCCATTCCATATTCGATTCCATTCCATTTCATATTCCATTCCATTACATTGCATTTCATATTCCATTCCATTCCATTCGATATTCCATTTCATTCCACATTCCATTTTATTTCGTTTCATTCCATTCCCTTCCATTCCATTTCATATTCCGTTTCATTACCTTACTGTAAGATCTATTCAGTTCCATTCCATTCCATATTCCATTCCATTCCATGTTCCCTTTCATTCCATTACATTCCGTATTCCATTCTATTCCATATTTCATTGCATTCCATTTCATTCCGTTCCCTACCATTCCATTTCATATTCCTTTCCATTCATTTACTTTCCATTCCGTTCCATTCCATTGCATTCCATACTCCATTCCATTCTATATTCCATTCCATATTCCATACCATTCAATATTCCATTCCATTTAATTCCATTCCATTGCATTCCATATTCCATTCCATTCCATCCCTTTTCTTTCCATTCCGTTCCATCTTCCATTCCATTCCTTACTCCATTCCATACAATATTCAGTTGCATTCCATTCCATATTGCATTCTATTGCATATTCCATTCGATTCATTATTACATTTCATTCCATATTCCATTCCATATTCCATTCCATTCAATTCCATTCCATGCCATATTGCATTACATTCCATTGCATATTTATTCCAAACCATTCTATTCCATAATCCATTCCATTCCATATTCCATTCCATTCTGTTCCATTGCATATTCCATCCCATTCCATATTCCATTCCAATCCATTCCATTCCTTTCCCTTCCATTCCATTAAATATTCCATTCCATTCTGTTACGTTCCTTTCCTTTGCGTTTCATTCAATTCCATATTCCATTCCATTCTTTTTTCCATTCCATATTCCATTCCATTCCATATTCCATTCCATTTCATATTCCATTCTATTCCATTCCATATTCCATTCCATATTTCTTCCCATTCCATATTTCATTGCATTCCATTCCATTCCATTCCCTTCCATTCCATTTCGTATCCCATTCCTTTCTCTAACATTCCGTTCCGTTTCATTCCATTCCATATTCCCTTCCATTCTATATTCCATTCCATATTCCATTCCATTCCGTATTCTATTCCATTCCCTTCCGTTCCATATTCCAGTCTATTCCATTTTCCATTTCATTCCCTTCCATTCCATTCCATTCCATTCAACTCCATTCCAGTCCATTCCATTCCCTTCCATATTCCATTCCATTCCATATTCCATTCCATTCAATAATCCATTCCATTGCATTCCATTCCATTGGATTCCATATTCCTTTCCATTCCATATTCCATTCCATTCCATATTCCATTCCATTCCATTCTATTTGATAATCCCTTCCATTACATTCGGTTCTGTCCTTTTACATTCCATTCGATTCCATATTCCATTCCATTTCATATTCCATTCCATTCCGTTGCATTTCATTCCATTCCATTCCATATTCCATTCCATATTCCATTCCATTTTACTCGTTATTCCATTCTATTCATTCCATTCCATATTCCATTTAGTTGCATTCCATATTCCATTCCATTTGATTCGATTCCTTATTCCAGGCCATTCCATATCGCATTCAGTTCCATTCCATTCCATTATATATTGCATTCCAGCCATATTCCATTCCATTCCATTCAATTTCGTTCCATTTCACTCCATTGCGTTTCATTCCATTCCATTCAATTCCATTCCATATTCCATTCCATTCCATTCTATATTCCATTCCATTCCATTCCATATTCCATTTCATGACATTGCATTCCATTCCATTTTCCATTCCTTTCCATATTCCATTTCATTCCATTCCATTCCGTATTCCAGTCCCATCCATT
>NW_012115799.1:4790742-4792009 GCF_000951035.1 Colobus angolensis palliatus | reverse complement strand
TTCCACATTCCGTTCCATTACATATTCCATTCCTTTCCACATTCCATTCCATTTCATTTTCCATTCCATTTTGTTTTCCATTTCATTTTATATTTCATTCCGTTCCATTCCATTCCATATTCCATTCCACACCATATTGCATTCCATTACATATTCCTTTCCATTGCATATTTCAATCCATTCCATATTCCATTCCATTGCATTCCATATTCCATTGCATTCCATTCCATATTCCATTCCATTCCATTCCGTTCCTTTCAGTGCCATGTCATTTCATATTTCTTTCCATTCGGTTTTGTTCCATTCCATATTCCATTCGATTATATATTCCACTGCATTGCATTCCATTCTCTTTCATTCCATTACATTGCATTCCATATTCCATTCCATTCCATTTCATTTCATTCCATTCCATTCCATTGCATTCCATTCCAATCCATTCCATTCCATTCTATTGCGTTCCATTCCATTTCGTTTCATTCCATTGCATTCCATTACATTTCGTTCCATATACCATTCTAGTCAAGGTTCCATTCCATTCTACTCCATTCATCATTGCATTTCATTCCATTCCATTCCAATCCGTTCCATATTAGTTTCCATTCCATGTTCCATTCCATTCCATTCTATTCCATTCAATTCCATATTTCATTCCATTCCATTCCATTCCATCCCATTCCATATTCCATTCCATTCCATATTCCATTATATTCCACTCCATATTACATTTCATTCCATTCCATTCCATTCCATATTCCATTCCTTTCCATATTTCATTACATTCCATATTCCATTCCATGCCATATTACTTTCCATTCCATTCGATTCCCTTCCGTTACATTCCATTTCAATTCATATTTCTTTTCTTTCTGTTCTGTTCCATTACGTTCCATTTCATATTGCATTCCATTCCATATTTCATTCCATTCCATTTTCCTTTCCAATCCATTCCATTCAATTCCACTCCATATTACTTTGCATTCCATTACCTTCCATATTCCATTCCATTCTATATTCCATTCCATTTTATTCCATTCCATTCCATTCCATATTCCATTCCATATTCCATTTTCCATTCCACTGCCTCCCGTTCTATGTTCCATTCCATTATATAATCCATTGCATTCCATATTGCATTCCATTCCATTGCATTCCGTATTCCATTGCATACCTCTCCATTCCATTCCATTCCATATTCCATTCCATTTCATATTGCATTGCATTCCATATTCCATTCCATTCCATATTCCATTCCATTCCATATTCC
>NW_012115799.1:4790478-4790692 GCF_000951035.1 Colobus angolensis palliatus | reverse complement strand
TCCATTCCATTCCATCTTACATTCCATTCCATTCCATATTCCATTCCCTTCCATTCCATATTCCATTCCATATTCCATTGCATATTTCATTGCATTCCATTCCATTATATACCCCATTCCATTCCACTCCATTCATTTCCATTTCATTTCATTACATTACATTACATTACATTACATTTTCCATTCCATTCCATATTCCATTCCATTCCATTCC
>NW_012115799.1:4790200-4790428 GCF_000951035.1 Colobus angolensis palliatus | reverse complement strand
ATTCCATTCCATTCTATATTCCATTCCATTCCCTCTTCCTTTCCATTCCATATTCCATTCCATTCCATTCCACATTCCATTCCATTCCATATTCCATAAGCAACTTCAGCAAAGTCTCAGGATACAAAATTAATGTGCAAAGTCACAAGGATTCTTGTACACTAATAACAGACAAACAGAGAGTCAAATCCTGAGTGAACTGCCATTCACAATTGCTTCAAAGAGAAT
>NW_012115799.1:4789764-4790104 GCF_000951035.1 Colobus angolensis palliatus | reverse complement strand
ATTCCATTCCATCTTCCATTCCATTCCATCTTCCATTCCATTCCATTCCATATTCCATTCCATTCCATTCCGTATTCCATTCCATTCCATATTACATTCCTTTCCATTCCATTCCATATTCCATTCCATTCCATTCCATATTCTGTTCCATTCCGTCCATTCGTTTCCATGTTCCATTCCGTTCCATATTCCATTCCATTCCATTCCATTGCATTCCATTCCATTCCATTCCATATTGCATTCCCTTCCATATTCCATTTCATTCCATTCCATTACATATTCCGTTCTATTCCATTCCATTCCGTATTCCATTCCATTCTATATTCCATTCCATTCCCTC
>NW_012115799.1:4789499-4789714 GCF_000951035.1 Colobus angolensis palliatus | reverse complement strand
GACTTTCTTCACAGAATTGGAAAAAAAAACTGCTGTAAAGTTCATATGGAGCCTAAAAAGAGCCTTCATTGCAAAGACAATCCTAAACAAAAAGAACAAAGCTGGAGGCATCACACTACCTGACTTCAAAATATACTATAAGGCTACAGTAACCAAAACAGCATGGTACTGGTACCAAGATGGAGATATAGACCAATGGAACAGAACAGAACCCT
>NW_012115799.1:4770615-4784805 GCF_000951035.1 Colobus angolensis palliatus | reverse complement strand
ATGACGAGTTGATGGGTGCAGCACACCAACATGGCACATGTATACATATGTAACAAACCTGCACATTGTGCACATGTACCCTAGAACATAAAGTATAATTAAAAAATGCATATGGCACCATAAAAAATAATGAAATAAAATAAAATAAAAATATTATCAAGCTACAAAAAAAAAGAAAAAGTTCCCAAAGATGTTCAAATTAATGATTTTATCTGTTGAATATGCTAAGTGGATTGTTAATAAGATAGGCCGATATGAATTTGTAGATTTTCCACAAGATATGGGGAAAATGTATAACTAAGTATTGCTAACTAGAAATTTTTTCAGCTATGAAGACAGAGTGAACCTTTCAAACTAAAGAGATAAATTTTTAATTACTCTTTAACTGGAAGTCTGAAGTTATTAAAGCATTGTCAAACTGGTAGAAGTCAAAAGATGCCTTATGTTAGTAAATTGGCACATAACATGATTTTTGAGGCTATGTCACTAACTTCATTATATCAAACTACTTAGAGTTAGTTGTATATGAAAATATAGGAATGTATAAACAAAATAAAATGAGGGGAAAATACAGAAAAGAGGAAGGACAGTAAGTAAAATACACATTGGGTAATTGACCATCATATACCTAATAGATATGAGAATCAATACATTTTGCATTTGCCTTTTGGTCTGATCCCTGTGAAGCATGAAGAGAAGTAGAACTTTCCCCTGCATTTCAAAGGAAACTTAGAGAAACAGAAGGGGTATAATTTTCCTGTTCTAAGACTAAATTGTATTCTCAGATATCAAGCTTCTTGAGAACCAGAATGAAAATGTCTTTTAAGCCTTTTGCATTACACATTCACTCCCATAATCTCTGTTTTTTAATAGTCAATAAACAGTAAAAATCAACACAGTCTTCTGTTTGGGGAAAGAAGGCAATATATAGATGTCTTTAATTGAGAGAGAACCATGGCCTACAAATTCAAAGGTCTTTTGTACATTAATCTCTCCTTTCTTAGTCATCACACTAATCTTGTAAAGAATCACAGAGATCCAGAAACGTGAAAAGATTTAATTGCTGTATTTTGTAATTGTTGAGGATTATATCCTGAACAAAAAGACAGATGGGAAAAGGCTTTTGACCCCATTTCTACTGTGTGCTTGGGGAACAATCGTAAGATAAGCAGAAGCCTGTTTGCAAATAGAGTAGCAAAGAATAACATATCCTTTGAATGAAATGCTCATTTAATGACACGAATTTCCTTTAGTGATCTAGAAATCAATTAGTTTTAACCCATTTCACTGTACTGACTACTAAGATGAGCACAAAAGACTCAATAAGACTTCTTTGGCTTATACCAATGTGTCCTCCCTTCAAAATAAATTCACTTGGAGAGACTTAAGATTCTATCATGTGAAGTTGCACGGAAGACTTTTTTCTCATATAATAGAAATAGTTCGTTGCATTATGCAGTACACTTCATGTTTTCCAATGTGCATTTCAGTGGTTCTGCTTCACAGCACCCACATCTTTGTTGCAAGCAATGAAGTCTGTGTTTCTGTTATGGCTGTCACTATTATTTTGACTGCCTTTAACCTGCTTGGCAACTTGAGAATCGTTTTGTCAAGATCTGCACCCATAAAGTGGCCATGGCGTGGCCTTTGTTGATAAACTGCTCTCACTTCACTGACAGATATTTTCTGATGTCTTGAATATAGCAACAGTGATCACACAGTGACAGCTAACACTCGAAAAATTCTACAATGCAATTTTAACTACAAGATGTAGAAGAAAACACAGAAGACAAAGGTGAATGGAATTGACGGGTCAACGGATACAAATACAAACTCCTTCCAGGAATGTTTGAGAGTGCCTGTTTATGTACATCCTTGCCAATATTAGGCATTATAATACTTCAAAATCTTTGTCAATTGATTTAATTAAAAATAATATCTTGTTACAATCTGTGTTTTTCTTCTGAATGAAAGCTCAACATTTTCATATCTTAATTTGTCACTGCTATTTTTCACTTTTCACTTTCTCTGCCTGTTTTTCTATTGAGGGTATTGTCTTTATTGAATTGGAAGACCACTTTATATACAGAATACCAATTCTAAAGTTGAAAATATATTATGGGATAAATGACAAATATCTCTTTGATCTGAAATACCTGCAACAGGATAGAGAAAATGTTATTCATTGAAATTCCAGAGGAGTTGGTGGGGGGAAAGTGTATTCCTCTGCAGTCTCTACATGAAGGAAGAGCTGTTTTTGGAGCTCTGATTTTCGGAAGCTTGAGGCACACAATAGGCTGAGAAAGACAGTGGAAAGTGTGGATGTGTGATGTGAATGGAAGCAATCTGAATGTCCAGCAATAGTGAATTATAATATAATATACAAAATGAGATGCTATGCAATTGTGGTAGGCAGCTTCTAAAATCATGGCAGCTTCTAAAATCATCCACAGTGATACCCAGCCCCTGATATGCATGCCTTTGTATCATCTTCTCCCCTTGAATGAATCTAGTGACTTGCTTCTAACAAACAGAATATGACAAAAGCCGTGGGATATTGCCTCTGAGATGAGATTACAAAAAGATTCTGTTTCTGTTTTGGTCATCCTTTCTTGCTCTCTCACTTCCTCTGATTGTATCCAGCTGCTATGCTGTGAGCTGCCCTACTGAGAGGCTCATGTGGCAAGGAATTAAGGGAGGCTCAGTCCAGTGACGTACAAGGAACGCAGTTCTCCCAGCACTATATGTGTGAGCTTGTAAGCAAATCCTCCCCGAGTCATGCCTTGAGATTTCTACAGCTCCAACCCCTATAAAAGTTTATTGTATTAAGACACTAATCTTTGGGGTAATTTGCTATGCAGCAATAAATAATGAATGCAGCAGCCATTAAAAATGATAATGCAGATGTGTGGTTTGCATGTACAACGAGGGGATAGATATGTGGGTATGTGCACATGTCGCCTGTCCTGCTGCAACATGTTTCTGTATATACAATTAGTAAATAGGGGAATTACGGCAGTATAAGTTGGAGTTGTGCTGGTTCATCTATGACTTTTTCAGGATAAGCAAAGCCAGAATAGAAGGACTGGACTTCTAACCATCAGCAGGAAAGGAAAAACCCTCTGTTCAGCAGCTGCACTGACAGCAGGAGCCCATTGGCTATGTTTTAAGAAATCTAAAACGAGTGCTTAAGAATATAAAATATAGACAAGGCTATTTATTAAAGCATGATTTGCAAGATTTATAGTAAGAAAATGCTTTTAAAAACCCACATTCCATCAGTATAAGATTGATTAAGTAAACTATGATATACCAACCAATGAAGGACTATGCAGATATAATAAGAACTGATGAAAATTCATTATGGCAATGCAGAGTGATCTACAGGATTTAGCTATTAAGTGAAAGACACCAAGGAACTGAACAGTGAGCCTCATAAAAGAAGGAAAATATCAATATGTATAATATTTGCTAATATTTTCAAAAAGAAACTTACAAAGATACCCAAAAACTGTTTAAAAACATAATGCCAAATCCAATTAATGGATTTTTCTTGAATTCTGATTTGAAGAAAGGAATGACAAAAAGATTTTTTTTAACTGGAAAAACTTGAACATGGATTTGATATTAGATGATATCAAAAATTTTGATCAATTTTGTTAGGTGTGAAAGTGGCATTATGTTTATAGGTTTTTAAAGTTTTTATCTGGTAGGAATATATACTGAGTTATTAACAGGTAAAATTATAGATAGCTGCAACAGGATGAAAAATATTTATAATTGTTGAAGCTGGATTTTGAATGCATTATATATAGATATATAGATATATAGATTTTTTTTACTTGGGGTATGCTTAAAAATTTCCACAATAAAAAGTTGAAAAACAAATAAATAAATTTTAAAAGAAGGTTTGCTTGCAGACCTTTCTACTCAGAGAGACACAGCTCCAGAGAGGCGAGAGAGGTGCAGCTCTCAGCTCATGGCAGTTTTCACTGTTGCCAATGCCTACCTTGACAGTAGCCCCAGTGGCTCAGAAATCTGTTTCCATCTGTATTGTGCATACTCCTGCTGAGCGTGCTCCTTCCTGTTCTTTTTTTTTTTTTTTTTTTTTGAGACGAAGTCTGACTCTTGTCCCCCAGGCTGGAGTGCAGTGGCCTGATCTCTGCTCACTGCAACCTCCGCCTGCCGGGTTCAAGCGATTCTCCTGCCTTGGCCTCCCGAGTAGCTGAGATTACAGGCAGCTGCCACCACACCCGGCTCATTTTTGTATTTTTAGTAGAGATAGGGTTTCACCATGTTGGCCAGGGTAGTCTCGAACTCCTGACCTCAGGTGATCCGCCCACCTCAGCCTCCCAAAGTGTTGGGATTACCGGCATGAGCCACCGCGACCAGCCCTTCCTGTTCTAATTAAAGGTTTGATGGCATTACCAACTTATTGTCCTAGCATTTTTTAAAATCTCCAACATACCAGCCTGCAGTCATGTTGAATTGTCTTGTCTGGCAGTCTATCTTACCTACCCAGATACTAGCAATTGTTTTTGCTGGTTCTCTGGCTGCAGGTTTGCTTGGACTTTGAATACTCTGCCCTAACCTTATTTTCCAATTCATCCCTGTCATTTTTAGTGTACAATTTTGCCAAATATAAGGTTTTTTGGAAATGCATACACTGCATTTTAGCAGAAATGTCTTTACATGCAAAAAATGTACCGATAAGAGCAACTTAGCAAATAATTTTTATATAGCATAATTTGGATTTTGTTGAAACACATATATATATGCATAAGAAAAAAGAGCTTTGTAGTTGTTTGTATGAGTTCTCTAACTTTTCTACAAGCATTTTTGTTGGTTTATGAAAGAAAGGATACAAATTTTTAACATTAAAAAGCAACTGATAACCCAGCATCTGACCATTTATACAACTAGAAAGGCCAGATTCAAGGGCAAAGAAGTGAAGATGGAGTGAATTCTGTAATTGTCTGTGGCTTAGAGAAGTCTCAACACTCCGTTCTGAGTGTCTCTGGAAGAGATTACTTCACAAGCCCCACACCAGCAGAAGGTAAATTATCCTGTGCCAAGGTGAAAAACAGAGTGGGCTGGGGGATTTGGGAGGGTGGGGTCGACTATTCTGAATCTTATTTTGGCAAAAGGCTGCTGAAAAGCCAAAAATCTGACAGTTATCAAGATGACATCTTAAATTGAAAGATATTTTAAAAACTCACTTTTATAAAAAAAATCACCTTCTACTATGATAGCCTCCTTTAATATATCATCTTCACAATATTTTTCATATATGTATAGCTCTCTTCACTTTACAGACAAGGAAACACTCAGAGATCTAACTAATTTGATGAGGTTATGAATATGGTAAGAACAGAGAAGAGAATTCATTCTACCTCTATCCTCAAAGTTTGTATTTCAGAGAAGATCACACATATGTTGCTAATCAAATTATTTTATAGGTAAGTTAGTTTCTCAAGATTGGACTATCTGGATGACTTTCAAAAAATATCAGTTAATACTATCACGGTAAATTAATGCCTAGCATCATAATTCAGTTCCATCATTCTGATTACAACCAAACATAAACATTTACCCAGAGATATGTAGTTAATTCTTGATTATCTTTGCCCCTAGAATTGGAGGAAGGAGAGTTTATGTGAATAAGGAAGCCCACTTGCCCAAAGGTACACAGAAAACTGGAAGCCAGGAGTTAACTGTTTATGTCCCTTCCTGAGAATGGGCACTGGGGCAATGCCTCTTAGCCCAGGCTCTCTGCAGGATCCCATAGAGCATAGCACATAGTCATCTGTCTGCTGATCATTCTCTGGCCCTCTTCATTCTCACCTGGGCCGTAAATATAGTTGGCATTTCCTCCTGAATAAATCCATACAAATTATGCCATCAGTCAAATCATTACATTTTCAGTTCAGGTTTAATTTTTTTAACTTGTTAGAAATCTTAATCAAGGCCTTATATGGCATTGCAAAGCTAACACCCTAAGGACCTCATAAGAGCCCTTTCTCCAACCTTTTTAGTGTTTTTGCTTTCTATCTCTTCCAAATTGCCAGCTTTCACACTTACATAACCTGATCCTTCGAACACTGCAGTGAGTACACCCTGATTTGCTGTAGCTGCTGAACTGTTTTCTCCTCTTTTGATTCTGCCCCAAACATTCATTTCCCTCATGTTTGGCCCTTGAAACTGTCCTTGCTGTCTATTTTACCTTCTCCTAAGGTCAGTCTTGAGCACTCAAGAAAGGTAAGGGGTACTGAAAATACTAGAATTCTGTCCACCAGGTCTTTCACATACCTACAACACAGATCATTAGCATTCCTGATGGAAGCCCTGAAGTCCTCCCAACACTCAATGCCTACTAGATTATTTTTAAAAATCAGTTATGGACATATAATTTTAATATTGAGTAATGTGATTCTATTCTGGTATTTAAAAATTAATAATACTCACCTGAAGTCAGGAGTTCGAGACCAGTCTGGGCAACACAGCGAGACCCTATCTCTACAAAAGATTTAAAAAATTAGCCAGGCATGGTGGCACATACCTGTAGTTCCAGCTATTTGGAAGACTGAGTCAGGAGGACACTTAAGCTCAAGAGTTCAAGGCTACAGTGAGCTATGATCACCACTGCTCTCCAGCCTGGCCAGCAGATATTGGCATAAGTGTTACATCTCAGCTCTTCATAATTATATAATCTGTTTCCTCAGCAGGCCATCTAGGACAATGGTTTTCATTGTGCTGAGTTGAAAATATGCTTATGGAACAACATAGCCAAACTCTATCCCTTGCAGAGTCTGTGTGTAAGATTTCAAGGTAGCAAAAAAGGCTTCACATGGAGCCAAAAAGCATTTAACTTATCAAAAGCATTCCTGGGAAAGAAAAAATTCTCATCCTGTGGAATTAGTCAGATCACTTTAACACCTGCTTCTCATATTCTTATTTCCCATGATCCTGGCTGTCTCACCAGTTTCCAGGCTCTCTTGCAACCACAGCTCTGGCTCGACTGTTCATTTCTCCTTATTTTCTGATGACTCATATCTTCAACGTTGACTGCTCTCACAATCCTATCTATTAGCTCCCAGCTTCAATCTTATGCCCAGTTGGTGCTTTCTGGTTTTGACCCATATTTGAACTCCCAGCCCTGGGTAGTAAGGGTGTCATGCTAGACATATAGAAAGCTGTCTAATTAATGAACCTCTTGAAATATTATTAGGTACAGTCATATTAAGGCCCTGTTAAAGAAAAACAATTATTCTGACACTTGTTGAAATGGTAAAGAAGACTTTATTCAAGACTATTGCAACAGGTGTCAAGGCAATAGGAGAGAGAAATTCCGCTCAACTCCAAACACAGTAGAGTAGTTGGGAATTTACAACCAAGGAGTAGGAGGTGAGGGGTGTCAATGGATAGAAAATTATCAAGAAGAGGCATCAAGTGTAGGAGAATTCTTGCTAAACCATCTTAACATGATTCCTGCTGAAGTTAGTTCAGGATGATCAGGTATCAAGGGTGTGGGATGAGAAATATGATCAGATATAAAGAGTGATCAGATACCAATTGTGGAGAGCTGCTTCATAAAATGATTTAACAGGACTCTTGCTAAGACCAGACTCAGCAGGCTGGAAGACATAGCACTAGTTGAAAGAGGTTTCAGAGAAGCCTGTCTAAAGTTTGGTCAAGGAGAGAGTCTTTGTCAACCCACAACAGCATTTGTAAACAAAAGAAGGAAAGGGAGAAGGAAATTAACACACTTTAAATGACTGTCTGATTGTGACCCTGTGTCACTGCGTGGTACTGCGCATACGTATTATATTAATCATAAGTATTATGAGGAAGATATCATTATCCTCACTTTACATGTAAAGAAACTGAGGGTCAAAGAAATTAAATACTTGACCGTGGGATCAGAAGACCTGGATTAGATGTTGACTTTTTACCCTAATATCTCTAGTGACCTTAAACAAGTCACTAACCTCTCTGTCTCAGTTACTGTGCAAAATTGAGATAAGACACCTTTCTCCCAGAGCTTTAACAATTATCTTTGTGAGGAGGACTCCAGAATGTCTCTCTCTCAACTCTTATTTCCAAACTCATATTTCCAACTGTCTCCTACACAGATACTTAAAAAAATTAACATCAAATTGAACTTATCTTGCTTCAAAATACTTGCATTTCTTTCTAAATTCTTAAACTCATTAGATAAGACCTATATCATTTTGCAAGCTAGAAACATCAGAGTCATACTCAGCTCCAAGTACTCATGACCCCCACACCCAAACACACATACTTCCACAAGCAAATGCCTAGTTCTAAGAGAAATACTTCATAAAGCCACCTTCTCAATTATGTCCTTATGATTACTCCTTCTGCTCATGCTCCGATCATCCCACCTGGGCTGCTACGAAAGCTCCTGGTGGTCTCCTTACCAACAATCATATCTGCCCCAGTCCATCCTCTTAATTGTCAGTGCAGTTATATCCATGAAAGCAAAATTTGGTCATATTACTGTGCTGCCTAAAAACTCTGTAAGTCCTTCACTGCCTACCAGTAAGATCCAAGGCAAGACATACAAAGCCCTTAGCAAGACATACAAAGCTCTTCACAGTCAGCCTCAACTTTTTGTTAAGCACCACCTTTAACTGTCCCTCCCCACTGAGGGCCCATTCAGGGAACTCTCCCTTTCTATCACCTGTTCCCTCTCTGAATATCCATCCCCTAATCTTTCATCTGGTAAAATTCCTTCAAGATCCATGTCAAATGTCTTCTTCCCTCAATCTCTTTGGCACCACCTGCCCTCTTCCAGACCCCCACGGCTCTTTGTTCATACCTCTAGCATAAACCCTATGGTCTGAATGTTTATGTCCCCCTAAAATGCATATGTTAAAATCTTAACCCTTAAAGTGATGGTTTTAGGAGGTGGGACTTTTGGGATGTGATTAGGGCTCTGGCCTCATAAATGGGATCAATGTCCTTATAAAAGACACCCCAGAAAACTCCCTTGCCCCTTCTGCCATGCAAGGACACAGCAAGATCACGGTGGTCTATGAACCAGGAAGTGAGCCCTCGCTAGACACAGAATCTACCAGCACCTTGATCTTGGACTTCTCACCCCCTAGAACCGTAAGAAATGAGTATTTGTGGTTTACAAGCTACCCAGTTTATGATATTCTGTAGAGCATCCAGAAAGGACAAAGACAGCCCTTAGCTACAAAGGAAGTAAATGTCTCAGACATGTTTCTCCTATCAGACTAGAAGCTTCTTGAACACAATAACTATGTGTGAGTCACACTTATGTCCCCTGAGCCTTACTTAATCTAAAATATCATTATACCTACAATTCATTTTCTAAACCACAAGATTATAGAAAATAAAACAGCTCTCTTTATCCATCATTTAAAATAAAGAAAAATGAAGACAACTGCAATTCAATGTGCAATGTTAATTTAAACTCAGTAAGGTTCCCATTCATTTAAGATTAAGGAAGCGTAAGACCCAAAATACTTTTCCCCTAGGATTAAAACACATTATTGTATAATTATAGACTACCTTTTAAAAACTGAAGTGTGTTGCTTTTTTAGGGACCTGATTTCTTTCATTCCATTTACTATTTTTATGGCATTATGATAAGCCCCTTAAAGTCATTTCCTAAGTAGTTACAAAAATAAAAGAAACTTTAAATTAAATACC
This sequence comes from Colobus angolensis palliatus, assembly GCF_000951035.1. NCBI lineage: Eukaryota > Metazoa > Chordata > Mammalia > Primates > Cercopithecidae > Colobus > Colobus angolensis. The sequence goes on along the minus strand of NW_012115799.1, from coordinate 4,775,103 downwards.
TTAAAATTTTTCCTTAGGAATAATAATTCATCCCTGCCAATGACTTTCCAACAAATTTCCTGGGTTACTACAATTTTAAATTAAAGAATTAAATTCTGAGATAGAAAAAAATTAAAATTTCTCTGCGTTTAAGTAATTCTAAATGAATCAATAACACCTTAAAGGCATACAAACTCATTATTTCAAATATTTTTATCTGTTTTAGTTTTCAAACAGATGAGCTACAAATATTCTAAACTGTTAATGTTTACAAAATATAATTGTTTTAATTATTACATAATCTCCCTTGTCAAATATTAATTGTAAATATTACATAATAGACCTTAAATAATTATATCATCTAAATAATTATTATATAATTTATCACCATATTTTATAGTCTATATGATCCATACTGACCTATCTAGAATTACTATGACTTATAATTTAAATCTTACAGTTAGAACTATTTCTAGGCAATGTTTTTCAACAGACACAACCACATGGATGTTATACAAATTGTTCTTTGGTGTAGAATTTAAGCTGTCTTCTTTGCTCTAGTCTACATTTGCACAATATTATAAAGAATAGTTTACTTCCATGCTTTCTAAAAACTTGAAACATTAATTTCCTTAAATAATTTTCCAAACACTTCCTCCAAGTGATGCGGCCTGGTCAATTTCATTTCTAAAAAAGGCAGATAAAAATGTTATTTACCTTTTAGGTATATTTTACTCTGTCAGAGACTGCTGGTTGCCTACTCTATATCCATTCTCCCCTTCTTCACTAATGGAATTCCAATTTCGTTGACTCCAAAGGAAGAAAAAGCAACCTCCCTTGCAGATGGAGGTGGCCATGGGATATAAAGCAGGCCAATGCTTGGAAGTGAAAGCTGGGTGTTTGGAGAAGTTTCAGAAAAAGGGAATTTGACTCAGCTGACAGTGATTTTTGTTCTTTTTTTCCCTCCATTTTCCTTCTTTAAATCTAAAGAAAAGGGCTGAAAGAATTGCAGATATTGCAGCCCTGACACCCTCAGCCATTAAGCTAATACCAGCATCATTCATTACATAAGAAAAATAAGCCCCTATCTTGTTTAAGTCACTGTTATTTGGGTTTTCTGTTTCATGCAGCAGAACTGAGTACCTAACAGAAATTTGTACCAATCACTCAGTGTACCTGTCTGCACAAAAGAAGAGCACTTCTTTTTCACACATGGATTTTGTTAAATTTTAAATTACAGCACCTTATTAAAAGTCATTAGACAAATCCAATTTTATCTATATATGAAAACCTTTTTAGAGACTGGGTCCCAAAGGAAGAGCACAGTATAAAATAAAAAGCAAGACAATGACGGAAAAGAAGGTCAGCATCCTCAAAGACAGATTCCTTTACAATAGAGCTCTGAACAAAAATTAGGCAGAGTCCAACAGAGCTGTTTCTGAAAATAATGGCTATGTTAAAAAAGAAAAAAAAAGAAATAAAGAAAGAAAGAAAACCTAAAGAAGGAAAAGACCAGAACAGCATAGCCTTTGAAATGCACAGAATGTTACAAAAATAATGATTTGTTCTATATATCTGTTCTTTAAATGGTAGCTTCATTATCTTTTTGAAATGCATTTATTTCCAGGACATCAGACATACTCATAAGTACAAAGTCATATATAAAAGATTTTGGACTCATTTTCTCATTCACTGAATATTTATTAAATGCCTACTATGTGCCAGACATTATTCTAGGCCCTATAGATATGGCTGTAAACTAGATCTTCAAAGCTTCTACCCGTAAGGAGCTTACAGTTTGAAGGGGAGTAATACCGATGTAAACAAGTTTAAGAGTGACAAGCACTGAAGAATAGAAGGAGGGAAAGAGTGTGAGGTGGAAGGAATAGGCGCAATTTTAGAAAGGATAGTGATGAAGCCTCAGAAACCTTGCCTAGAAGGTGACATTTAGTAAAGGTCTAAAGGAGGGAAGAAAACTATGTTGATATTTAGGGGAAGAACATGCCAGATAGGTAGGGGTGGGGTAGCAGGAGGGCGATGACAAAGTATCGTTGTGCGGCTGGAGCACTTACCTGGTGTGCTCAGATCCCACACAGTTGGAGTGATTTGAAACAATGTGATGTTGTCACAGTTTAGGCACCATTTATTCATTTATTCAACATTCATCTATAACATAAAAATCTTTCATTTGACCCTCATAGTTTCTAATGACATTTGGGGAAGCAGAGTGAAAATTGTTCCAAATAGAATAAACATCCAATTTTCTTGCCAAATGACTGAAAGACTAAAGTTCTCAGCTATGTATGTTTTTTTAAGACAAAAATTATTTATTGAATAATAGTCTGATTATCACAGAGTCAGTTACTATGGATCGTTTACATTAAGTGTGGTTACTCAGCATAAACTCTTTTCACAATGCTCAGTTACATTTTAAAACTCATACTTACCAAGTTTTTAAATGGGCAGTGTAACAATATTTTTAGAAGGGAGTTTCTTATATGTAATGTTTTATAAAACAATAACAACAATAGAATTCTTGATATAGCATAAGAAAATTTGCTTTTAAATAACTGATTATAAGGAACTGTATTTTCATATTGTTACTAATTTTTTAAAGTGATACCAGTCATATATTTCTAAATCTCAGGTTTTAAAAAAAGTGCTACACATATTAAGTACCAGTTTCAACTTTTAGAAGATTTTTATTCTGTAATACAAGTAATTTCCTGAAAGAGTATTGCTTGTGTGAAGAAAATTAAGCACCTGTCTCAATTTCAGAGTATGTCTGAAAGAGTATACCTTAAAAGGGTTATATTCTTAGGGGTCAGAAATAGTGGATTGAGGTTTGTAATGTGTATCAAAATGGAAATTTTATTCTGATAGACTTTATGTCCCTCCAATTGCCCCACTGGAATGTCTATATGAAAATACTAAAATCTACTGCATCAAAATGTTAAAACTTTTGCTCTAAAACGAATATATCTTGACTGCCTATGAGCTTGGGATGAGTCATTTATCCTATTATTCTCCCACAGGGAATCTGATTGCATTCAAACTACCCAGCTGGAGAATTCAGCTACCTTTAGAAAAGTTACTATCAAAGAAGGAAGAGTAGCTCTCCTATCCTGCACAGGAGTTTGAATAGGGCCTGACGTGGCCATCATCACCTCTTCACAGCTGAGAATGCCAGAGTAGGTGTGGTGCCACCTTCTTCAGATACTTTTAGCATTTGTGAATTTACTACTGTAGAAGATGAGAGAATGGATTTTAGCACATTCATGCTTGTTTTCAAAGCAAAACCATTTGATTTGGCCTACTTTATAGGTCCACAGTATTTTAAGTAAATAAATGATGACGATTGTCTCTTTTATAGATCTTTACCTAGAAAAACTTATACCATATGCTTCTACAATACTTATATAGCAGATACTGTTTCAAATACCCTAAAACTATTAATTCATTCAATCCTTCTGCCAATCCTAGCAGGTAAGTGTCATTATTACTTTATAAGAAAACTAAGCAACATGAAGCTAAGTAATTTGCCCAGCATCACACAACTGGTAAGTAGTAAAACCAAGATTCAGACCTGACAGCGTGGGCTCCAGTCCCTGGACTTTTAACCATGATGCTATGCTGTTTAATCCAAGTTCTCAGTGCTATGATCTCTTCAAATGAAGTATGGCTACAAAATGTGAATCTGTTATTCTACAGATATGTAACTGTGCATAAGCAAGGCACTGCCAATGACAGGTAGCCAAGGTACTTACCCGGTGACAGGAAATTAAAGACATAAATCCATAGAGACATATTTAGCACTACTGACTTGTAAACAATAGTTAAATTGGCCAAATGTGTAGAACAAAACTCCATGAGTTAAGAAGAAAAACTTTTAAACCAAGGTTATTAGCAAAGGATTCAAAGTGAGAGGAGGATTTGAGGTGTCCTTGAAAAAAGATGAATAGGATTTGAGAAAAAGAAAGGCATAGAAGGGTCAGCTTGAACCAAGCACATGAAGAAAGAAAGCAAAGTTCTCTTAACAGAACAGCAAATCACATCAACTGCTGGAGAAGCAGATTCACCAATATCGACGGATGGGCTGAGCATTTATTTCTTTAAATATACAATGTTCTTGGAAAAAGTAAGTATTTAAATTAAGCCTGAAAACAGAGTAAAATGCAAATCCATCCTACTTTTATTTTTCATTTGACTCATTGGATTTCAAGGCCTTTCCTGGGCCTTTTAATTCTGTAATCTCCAAAATTCTACACAAGCAGTTTCTGTGTAACAAAGGATATCTGCATTATCATTTGGGTTCCTTTTATGTATTTGAACATCAAAATGCAAGCTTATAGTTTTAATCCCCAGTTTTCTTTTATAAGCGGTTATTATACAAGTGTCATTTTCAGATGTGTACCAGGCTTATACTGTCAGAAGTGACTTAGGGAGTATCAAAATGTAGTAATTCCTAACTCTTTTATTTTTATTTATTTATTTTTTTTTTTTTTTTTT
>NW_012115799.1:4766037-4770540 GCF_000951035.1 Colobus angolensis palliatus | reverse complement strand
GCCACCTCGCCCGGCTAGTTTTTTGTATTTTTTAGTAGAGACGGGGTTTCACCGGGTTAGCCAGGATGGTCTTGATCTCCTGACCTCACGATCCGCCCGTCTCGGCCTCCTAAAGTGCTGGGATTACAGGCTTGAGCCACTGCGCCCGGCCCATCCCTAACTTTTCAAATTAAGGGAAACTAAATGAACTTGATGGCTAACAAGTTTTTGTCTATGAACAAACTGTGCAGCACATGCTATAGACTAAAAATCTGTAATATTTTGTGGCAAATTCCCTCTTCTCACATATGTAGAGATATTATAACCTCTGTGCAGGAAATGGCAGTCACTGTAACTGTAGATGTGAGTTTTAGATGTGCTAATATCCATGCTGAGTGAGAATGCTATCTGTTAGATGGGCACATGTCAAGCATTTGGGACCCTGATGTGTGTGAGCTGAGTGGTTGATAGGCTATAAAGGGAAGAGGAAGCTTTAAGAAAGGCTGAAAGTTGAGAAGAATAAGAATATTAAGGTCTACAAAACTATTTTGCAGAAAACGTGAAAGCAAAGAAAATACTTTAGAGGCACTGGGTTCCTTCAGCATGTGCCTTGAGTCACTTTTGCCTGTATTCACCTGGGCACTTTAATTAGGGACAAGCAAAAGTGCTATGCTAAACTTTATGCACCACACACAGAATTTGGAAGTCAAACAGTCCTGGCTCTGTCACTTAGCTATGCGATCTGGCAGGTTATTTAACTGCCTTACTCTCAATTTCCTAATCTATAAGAAATTGAAGGCTATTTCTCAATCTATAAGAAATTGAAGGATATTTCCCAGATTAAAAAGGCAACTAAGTGCCCAATGCTAGGAACAAGCCACACATACACACACACAAACACACACACACACACACACACACCCCAAGACTCATCACTGTGAAATTCAGAACACTGATAAGAAAGATTATAAAATAATCCAGAAAGAGAAATATAGATATACATATTATAGGAGAGATGACAGTTCCATGCATGTTATTGTTCCTGAAGACCTTCCAGTAGGACAAGATGTGGAGGTGAAAAAATTGATATTGATGATTCTGATCCTGCATATTTGTATTAGTCCATTTTCATATTGCTATGAAGAAGTACTCGAGATATGGTAATTTATAAAGAAAAAGAGGTTTAATGGACTCACAGTTTCACATGGCTGGGGAGGCCTCACAATCATGGCAGAAGGTGAAGGAGGAGCAAAGGCACATCTTACATGGTGGCAGGCAAGGGAGCATGTGCAGGGGAACTGCCCTTTGCAAAACCATCAGATCTCATGAGACTTATTCACTACTATGAGAACAGCATGGGGAAAACCTGCCCCCATGATTCGGTTACATCCCACCAGGTCCCTCCCATGACACCTGGGGATTATGGGAGCTACAATTCAATATGAGATTTGGGTGGGGACACAGCCAAACCATATCAGTATGCCCAGGCTAATGTGTGTGTTTGTGTTATTTTTGTTTTAATTTTTAACAAAAAAAGTTTTTAAAAAAATAATAGTAAACAATTTTAAAACGGAAAAAGCTTATGAATAAGGATATAAAGAAAAAATATTTTTGTATAGCTGTACAATATTTCTGTATACCTGTACAATGTGTTTTAAACTGTTATTACAAAACAGTCAAAAAGTTTTAAACTATTTTAAAACTTTATAAGGTAAAAAAGTTATAGGAAGCTAAGGTTAATTTATTATTGAAGAAAGAATTTTTTTTACAAATTTAGTATAGCCTAACTGTACAGTGTTTATAAACTCCACAGTAGTGTACAGTGACATCCTGGGCCTTCACATTCATTCATCACTCACTGACTCACCCAGAGCAGCTTCTAATCCTGCAAGCACCGTTCATAAGTGTCCTATACAGAGGTACCATTTTTTATCTCTTATACCATGTGTTTACTATACATTTCCTATGTTTAGATGTACAGATACCATTGTCTTCCAATACCAATACTACAGTATTCAGTATAGTAACATGCTATATAGGTTTGTAGCTTAGGAGTGCCAGGCTATACCATATTGTCTACATCTGTAGTAGGCTATGCCATCTAGGTTTATGTACTATGTGCACTCTATGATGTTCACACATGACAAAATCATCTCACGATTAATTTCTCAGAAGGCATTCTTCTCATTAAGTAACGCATGACTGCACATATATGTCACATACAAGGCATAGGAAACAATGTCATGTCTCAATAGCAATGCTGGCACTATAAGGAATCAATGTTTTCAATATTCTGAGGGAGATACATTTTTAATACAGAATGCTATATTGAACAAAGCTATTAACCAAATTGAAGGTGGAAGAAATTTTTAGACGTGCAAAATAGCATGAAAACTTATTTCCCAAATATCCTTTCTTAAGCAGCTACTGAAGAAGTTCTTTTCTTCAGAGATACAAACAATTCCACCAAAGGAAGTCGGGGTACTCAGAAACATCAGAATGGCAGCAACAGAAAGTAATTTCCAAGCTATAATTCAGAATTTTTTTTAAAAAATAGAGAAAAATATACACTAAGTATAAAATAATTTATTCAAAAAAAGTCTTTTGACAAAGTTAGATAAATCAAATCAATTTACCTATTCCGTATACTATATTTCCTCCACTAAAATCACCTCTTTGTTGTGTCAACTCTTCTTGAAGGCAGTTGAGTAACAGACGATACAAAATGTCTTTTCAAATATGAAAGAATCTTGGAATTTCTGAACCAGGAAATATTGATAGTTTATTGTTTTCTCCAATAATTTGAACTTTTAAAAATTCATCTTTCACATATTTTCTGGCTTGTAAGATTGGTATGTGAGACCGGAGATTATAACTCATCATTCACTGTAACTTCAAAAGTCCTCAACATATGGTAAGTGCTCAATAAATAGCTGTATAACCTAAATGATATTACATGCATAATAATTAAAGTGTAATTAATCTACCTGAACTGCTATTTCAGGTATGAAGATTCTTAATGGTGCTACAGAAGAAACTATCAAAAAACTGCACAATAAAGACACAGCAAGAGTAAATGAATTAAGCACGGCACCAGTATTTTGAAGAAAGCAGACCCTCCCTAAATACGAAGTGACAGAGACTCATTACTATACTGTGAGCAAATACTAAGCAAAGACTATGAAATTTCTGTGATTCTTATTAGGGTTCTAAAACAAAAAGCTGACAATCCAGAACAGCTGGCATGAGAAATGTAGAAATGTGTCCCCGGAATGAACAGAATAAGGTAAAATGGTAAGAAAGGAGGTCATCTGGAGAGAGGAAAGAAGGGAGAATTGAAGAGGGAAAGGAAGGTAAAGTGAGAAAATGGAAGGGAAGGGGAGGGGTTGGGGAGGGGAAGCTGAAGGGAAAAGAGAGGGGGAGAGGGAAGGGAAGGGAGCGGGGAGGGAGACAGGAGGGAGATTCTAATGGAATAAACTTCTCATAACTATTCTCTTAGTGGTACTAAATAAAAGTCATTATTAGGACTCACAGAAATTATCAGACTTCACTTTTTTATTCATTTATTTAACAAACATATACTGTGACCCTGTGTCAAGTACTGTGCTAAGAATTAAGGATTCAACAATCAACAATACACCATGATAACTCTTCTTGTGGAGGTTACAATTTGTATATAGATATATGTATACCTGATAAAATGTATACTTTCTCATGTTATTGTCTTTATAACTCTCAACATATCCTTTCATGTTTTCATTAAAATTCAGAAGAAATCTATGCCCTAACTGGATTGGTCTCATCTAACCACATCGGGATTTGAGGGAGAGGAAGATGTCAAAGGTATAAATAAGCAACACTCTACAGAATCATATTTTACAGAGACTTTTTTTTCTGGATATACAACATATTAGCTGATCTGTCTGTATTGCAGCTGTTGATGCTAAAGGGGACATTTAGAAACCAGGGATTAAAAGTTTTCAGCTCCACACGAGCTCAGGGTTATAGACCCAGACCTTACACAAGTAACCTAATCAGTTTTGCTAAGATTCTCATTAATAGAGTATGTAGGATCAAGACAGGTGTGTCAAGGGTATCCTGTACCAAGATATATTTTTAAAGGTACAGTCTTTTGGCATTCTGTTCTCCCGTGCAGCCCACTAAGCCACTGGGATACACTGAAGCAGGATTTCAATAAAGAGTACCCTTATATTTTACATGTAGAATTGGAACCAGACAGAAAAGGCCTTGAATTCAGTCATAAGCAAGTGTTCAGACAAGTCACTTTATGCATCTTTTCTACACACAGACTAGAACCTATATCTCTACAACTGATTCCACTGGGACCTGAGGCAAAACATTTTGCAGGATGAATACATTATGCTAATTGCGTTACTCTATCCATTTGTTCCTCATCCTTTCCTGGTTTCCACTTTTCCCCTTACCTTTGCCCTTTAATAATCTCTCATGAGGGGGGCGGAGCAAGATGGCCGAATAGGAACAGCTCCAGTCTCCAACTCCCAG
>NW_012115799.1:4757152-4762370 GCF_000951035.1 Colobus angolensis palliatus | reverse complement strand
ATGTACCCTAGAACTTAAAGTATAATAAAATAAATAAATAAATAAATTTAAAAAAAAGAAAACTTAAAAAAAATAAAAAAAATAAAAAAAAATCGCTCATGAGAGAGAAGTTATCTTTTTTTTCACTTTACAGTATGCAAAGGAAATACTCATAAGCAAGGAGTCATCTGAAGTAAGAACTAAGACAAATAATACATTCAAGAACAGAATCCTTTTTTAAAAAAGTGCTTTGTACTGGGATATGTTTTCATTCACCAGCTTATGCAACTGAATCCTTGCATGAGATCAGAAAAAGAAGCACCCCAATTCTTTAATAGAATACCAAGCATGAATAAGGCCATTCACCCCTTTGCCTCTCCCTCTCTGTTACTTAAGCCAGCCTAATGAAGACGTGAATTTCCCTCTCCTCTTTCTATTTTCACTGTGTGTGTCAAAGCCTCAGATGCTCATTTTGTTATTCGGTAGTCTTTGTGGACAAAGATATTTGAGATGTGAGGGGCATGTTAAGAAACCATTTATAGCTTTTACAACAGAGCTTTAAAAAGCCCAGGGTCAGCACAGCAGTGTCCATTTCACCTAAGGCCAAATTTCTAAGCCAAGGGAAAAAGCAATAGTGCTTTGAGTTTTATTTACCACATACTGATAATTCAGAAAAACAACAACAAAAAAATAGCATTAACTAAGTGCACTACTATTGACTCTTTAATACATAACAAAGTGATTTTTGAATGTACAAAATGAAAAACTTAAAAATTACAATGCTTAGAAATTGTTATTTAATAATATTTTTGTGTCCTGGCCTCAATTTAGAAACATCTCTGGAGCCAGAACTTTTCCAACATAATATAAACTTCTTTATCCTGAAGAACTTGGTTTCTAAACATCTTAATGATTATTACAAAAATTTACTTTCAAAAAATGTAATTTTTACCAAAAGACAACAGAATGAAAAAATAGTATTTGGTTGTTACTAACTTGAAGTGTAACTTTGATACTCAATCTTTGATACTCAGCTTTTGAGAGATTGAAACAGCAGTTTAAGGGCTTAAAAACATTCTTTTACATTCTGTTAATCCTTACCTTAAAAGAATCTGATTACTGGCTGCCTTTGGGCAAACTAGGAACCCAAAAGCTATCCAATTGTAAAAGTTTCCATGAAATCCCTCAGAATCACATTCAGAAATGGGTAGCTAAGTAAGGGGTGTGCCAGAGGATGGGATCTGGGTAGAAACTAATGCATAAATAGGTTTGCAGAAGGAAGACAAAAAGATCAGTGGGAGAGGTGAACTGATGAGTAGTTAGGAGAAGAAGGATGGGTCAGAGTGAATAAGAATATTTCTAGGAGGTGACTGAGTGACTGACAGAGCCTCTTCTGTAACCTGTAAATACAGCTTCAATCCCTTTTCAATGAAGCATTTTGTGCCTTCAAAGGAAACTGGGGTCAGGAAAAGAGAGAAAACACACCACATGTGAAAGATTAACACACGTTTTGTTCACTTCTTTAACTTCCACTCCTCCATCCATTTTAGAAGAAATTCTCCCCACCCTGCTCCCAAGACATAAAGAGTTATTTTATTGAATTAACCCAAAAGGATCTTCTTCTTAGAAGAGCTGCTGACCACAGTGGCCATTAGGTTTGGGAGTGCAGTTACCCTATTTTTGCAGCCTCTGAGCCAAGTCTAGTGAGCAGCACCTCTAGGCTCCTCCCACTCCCACCAGGGGCTCTGACAACAACCACCAGTATTAGAGAGGCAAAGGGATTGCTGGTGGACATGAGTCACCCACTGGGCTTGAATTCCAGCTCTGCTAGCTACTAGCTATTTTTTCAACACAAGCAACTACCCATCTGTAAAATGGGGTTGCTGATGATAGTATCAGTATCTATAGTGTTATTATGAGGTTTAAGTAAGCGAATATTCATAAAATGCCAAAGTGCTTAATTAGTGCCTGGCTCATAGTCTATGTTAAATAGCTTGTCAAATAAAGTTTAGGCATATTAAAATGAACTCATTTTAAAATTTTGATTGTAACTTATGTATCACCTCCATTTGTGATTAAAATAGAGTCACCTTCATTACTTTACCTTTTTGATTTTTACATTTCTGGAATTGAAATCCCTGGGCCCTTATTCTTCTACTTTATACAATGTAAAATAAAACTCAAAATTGTGTTTTATGTAAGCATCTTGTCTCTTCCTCTCTCTTTTTTTTCCTAAACACTATAGTACCTATCAATAGAACTTAAACTTGAGTGAATTATTACAAAAATCAACACTTTCTTAATAACATCCTCTCTTGTTCTCAATGACATAGGGAAGCCCATATAATATAGGTTATTCTCCTATAGTTTTGTCATTTGCAGGCAGTGCTTCCAAGCATGAATACAACAAAGCAGAAAAAGAAAGAAGAAAAAAATATATTTCAGTCACTGAACCCTATAAGTCACTACAAAAAGATGCAGCTAAAGGTGCCGTTTTCCATCCAAATAGGTATCTTGAATGCAGTTCTTTGTGATATTTTCAGTTTGGAATGGTATTTCAATGGAAGAAAATGGAAAATAAGGCCAGTCTGAGCAGTGCTATATTATACACTACGGCCATGAGCGCAGTGTAATTTGATTTAACCAGGTTCAATACTGGTTTCACAATGCATTGCATCAGGAACTTCAGATTTTTCTTTGCAGTAAAACTCTTCTGAATCTTGATTTCCAGCCAACATTCACATCACCTGTTGTTATTCTTAATTAGAGCAGTGTTGACAAAAATATTAAGGGCCAAAATTTTATACCTATTCAGAAGAAAGTCAGTCCAGTGCCCTCATTTAGGAAGGAAGTACAGAGAAAGCACTCAAAAAGGAAATAAATGTGGATTATTTACTGATACCAAAAATGAAGACTTCTGGAAACAAGATATTTAAATTTTTCAGCTCAATATGAGTTTAGAGTCAGAGTTGCAAACCTGAGGACAATACCTAATCAATTTACCCACAATTGTGACCAATAACATTTGTAAGGTTGAGGCCAAATATCATAAGTCTGCTACAACAGATTTATCACTTCTTAAGTCATGTTTCTGTCCATCATCCTCTTTTCAGGTTCAAGCTGTGATCAATGAAAGGATGTCCATCTACAGCCCTGAGATTTGATATATGGATGCTCCATAAAATTCAGCACTTTAAAGACATGTATTGATTGATATAATTCCAATATTAAAGAATAATTTGATGGTGGAGCCTTCATATCACAAAATTTGAAAGCTATTTAAAAGGCAGATTAATATATTTATGAAGAAAATGCCAAGTAAAATCCCAAAAGGAAAGTTTGAGACTATATATAATGTAGGAATTGTTTAATTGGACATTCGTTGTCTAATTAGAATTATGTGATTTCAATAACGTTTAACATTCATAAAATAAACCAGAATCCTTGGACTATGCGACCTCACATTTAAAAAAAAAAAAAAAGATAAACAAATCTAAAAGAATCAATCAAAATAGTAAAGATGTAGAATTAAAAGCAGCAGCATATTCTGCAATATCCCATATACCACCTTGCTCTCATGGTTAACAAGAAATCAGACTAACTATGAATGAGACGTGATGAGCAGTTTTCAACAATGAAGATGGTAAAGACAGTGCCTTCAAATATGTTGACCCACATAAAACTCAATGCCCTTTATTAGAAACACAAAGTCGGAACTCTTTTGAGAAACACTAGGCCAAAGCCTCACTGATCACCCTCAAGTTGCATAAGATAGTAACCAAGAATTTTTTAAAAATCATCTTACCTTTCCTTTGGAGATAAAACTGCATCTTTTCAGCTCCCTCCAGCCCCTGACACAGAAACACACGCCATGAATTGTTAACAACACTGAAGATATGTGAAAACAGATGGCAATAATCAGATTTTCTAAATAAACATAAGCATTGAACCTAGTTTTTAAAATAACGTGTAAAATTCTTAAAAATATAATAGCTTGTGAGATTTTCTCTAATTTATAAATAATATACATTACCTATATGTTAAAAAAAGAAAAAAAAAAAAAGAAGCACAAAGAAAGAAAACGAAAGTTATCTATTACCCTATCACCTAAAAAAGAAACTACTAACTTTTTGGTGTATTCTTCAGGCATATATAACAAAAGAATCAATTACACTTAGTCTTTGTAAAACATTTGTTTTATAATGCAATTCTTCTAAATAAAATGTGGTATATTGATTACCTTTAGATGTTAAAATAGTAAAGCAGAACTACCTATCCAGAAATCCCATTACAGGGTATATACCCAAAAGAAAATAAACCATTCCACCAAAAAGACGCATGTACTCCTACATTCATTGCAGCACTATTTACAATAGTGAATGCAATGCAAAGATGTGGAATTGACCTAAGTTCCCATCAACAGTAGATTAGATAAAGAAAATGTGTTATATATATGCTACGGAACACTATATAGTCATTAAAAAGAATGAAATCATCCTTTACAGCAACATGAATGCATCTGGAGGCCATTATCCTCAGTGAATTAATGCAAGAACAGAAAGCCAAACACCACATGTTCTCAATTATAGGTGAGAGCTAAACATTGGGTTCTCATAGACATAAAGATGGCAGTAATAGACAATGTGGATTACTAGAGTGGGGAGAGAGGGAAGAGAGCCAGGGTTGAAAAATTAACTATTGGGTACTATGCTCACTATCTGGGTAATGGAACCATTCATATCCCAAACCTCAACATCACACGATATACCAATATAACAAACCTGAAAATGTACCCCTGAATCTAAAACAAAAGTTGAATTATTTGTTTAAAGGTTCATGGAAACACATATTATGAAAAAACTATGCATGGAGTTTGATTTTTTTTTGCACCAAAATAAACTTATACCAACTTGTTATAATATGTGTGAACAGGAGCAAGTTTGAGGCACTAAGAAGGATAAGACATCAGTTTGAACAGAGTTCCTATCAGAGCAACATAAACTCTGCTAAAATTAAAGCATAAACAGACATCAAATTTATGGTGAAGTTTGTGTGGAAAATAAGTGAAATCACTGACGCTTTATAAAAACTTTATAGGGATAATGCCCCCAAAGAAATGGATAATTCATTTTAAAATGGGATGAGACCATGTTGAAGATAAAGCCCACAGTCACAGACCATCCTCATCAATTTGTGAGAAAAGAACTAATCTTGTTCATGTCTTTTTTTTTTTTTTTTT
>NW_012115799.1:4730135-4755897 GCF_000951035.1 Colobus angolensis palliatus | reverse complement strand
AAAAAAAAAAAAAAAAATTAATGTAAAAAGACTGCAATGACATGGTTAAATTCCTAGGACTTAATTCTTTAGGGATGCTCTAAATGGCTGGTATCATTACTTATAAAAGTATCTTGAACTTAATGTGCATATGTTGAGAAATACAGTTTATAATTTTTACTTTTATCTTTTAATTCTATTTTTCCATGAACCTTTTGAAACCTCTGCATATATATATTTTTTACGAAATTGGGATCCTACTGAAAATAGTTTTGCAAACTTAACCTTTTTTAAACTTAACAATACACTATGCACTTTTTTACATCATTAAATATTCTACTAATTACTTATTTAGCCATTTTATTCCTCTACATTTTATTTCCTCAATTTGAAGTTACAGGTGGTTTAATTTTTTCTTTATTATAAATGTTGCTTTGATACATAAACAAGTTGATAAATCTAAAACTGTTTTCTTGGTGAATATTTCTAGAAGTGAATTGCTATGTTAAATTATACTTTTTTAATGTTTTGATTCACATTGCCAGATTACCTTCTATGAGGAACTTTTTAAAATGTTCTATGTTCTATTTAATTGACTGTGCCACTAGCTAGATTAGCCAAAAACTCATAGTCACCAGGAATCTTTCCATGGTTCATTCAATAGGGTTTTATGATCCTGGCCTCCATTATACCAAAGAGGCATCAATTAGAGCTCCACCATCACTGCCTATAGCTACGGAGGTCAAATGAAGGAAAGTCTATGCAAACATCTCTTAACATCACCCACAACTTCCCCGAGGGGTCGTTTAATTAACTTCATCTCTTTGTGATTGGGTGGCAGTAAAAAAGAAAATAAAAGTGCCTACATTTTTCCAAAATGTTCAGAAATTAGGATTTCATATTTCAGGGAATTTTATACTAATAAGTCACAATATACAATTTATACTCATAGTAATTCCTAAATGAGTTTCAAAATAACTATGTTATGCAGTTTTTAACAAAGATTCTTCTTCGTTGTGATTAAAGGATGAGGCCACATAGTACCATACTGTAGTTAAAGGCAAAGTTAAGTTCAGCAATTGGCTTCATTGTGTTTGAATCATTTTTTTCATTACTTGCTGGTTCTGTAGTCCTAAGCAAATTATTCAACCTCTCTGAACCTCAATTTCTTCACATGTGAAATGTGAGTATAATAAGAGTAAAATTTTCTCTGCAGTTAGTCTAAGCAAGCATTAAATATGAGGATCTGTGTAAAACACTTAACGCCATGCCTCGCACACAATGAGCATTCAATATGGCTTGATAGTTGTTATTGTTAAGCAAAAATCACTTTTGGCTCTTTGAAACTTGTTGCCCTTCATTCTTCATTTGCCTAATAAAATAACATACATTCTGCGCAGCCTGTGCAGAAGTAAGGTCTCTTTCAGTTCCGTGATGCTAAAAGAACTTTGGCGAGCTTTAGAAGCAGTGTTGATTAGTCAGTCATACAAAATCCTTTTGGGCTCCTCTGGAGCCACAACCTCTGTGTTTGCAATGAGACAACACTGACATCTAGTGATTACAAAGATGAACTACATATTTTGGCCAGTATAAAAGCCTGTATTCTTGGCCCAATGAGTTTGCCCTAAGGTTTTTAGGGGAAATGAGTTAAATTCTAGGTAGCTTTATGCATATATTTTTATGTTGGCTATGTCTAATCCTTTGGTTGCTTGAACAACTGACGTCCATATTATCATATGTATCATATCAACCTTCACTTTTAATTGATTTATGTGCCGTAAAAATGTGAAAAAGAGAAATGTGGTTGAAGAGAAATAATAAGTATGTTCATTTCACTTTCAAGACAAGAATAAAAGCCTAGGAAAGTAATGCAAAGTATTGCAACATGATATAGCAGGCATAAAATACATTAATGGGCCTTGAATATTATATATTAATTTACGAATTAATTTTACACAATTCTATAATGAAGATCACAGAACTGAAATAATCATGTTAGATAAAATGTAACCAGCCAACAGTTTTTCTGTTTTATGTATTTTTTAACAAAAAGGAGTTGAAAAATTAATATTTCAGAAATGAGCTTACACATTCAATCATAAAACAAGCTTCAAGAGAATTTCTTTTTTTATTTTTTTGAGACAGAATCTTGCTCTCTTGCCCAGGCTGGAGTACAGTGGTGTGATCTCAGCTCACTGCAACCTCTGCCTCCCAGGTTCAAGCGATTCTCCTGTCTCAGCCTCCAAAGTAGCTGGGATTACAAGTGTGCACAACCACACCCAGCTAATTTTTGTCTTTTTAGTAGAGACAGGGTTTCACCATGTTGGCCAGGCTGGTCTCAAACTCCTGACCTCAGGTGATCTTTCTGCCTCAGCCTCCCAATTTGCTGGTATTACAGGTGTGAGCCACTGCACCTGGCCCAATCAAGAGAATTTCTTACATGGAAGTTAGACAGTCACAGAAAATCCACAATTATCAGTCTATATTTACTAAAGCTGTGCTAGTACTTGTTTGCCTTGTGTTCAATGATTAAACCCTTTCAAGGAAAACTGAAGATTTAAATCAGCTGTAGGACCTCAGAAGTAAATGCTAATAGCAGCAACAACATCATGAGAACAAAATTGAGAGAGATCCCCTGAGTCAGCTGAACCATCTGTTTATCATCATCATTATTAATAGCATCTAACATTTGCAGAATATTTATTATGTATCACACTCTGCTAGGCTCTTCTAATTCTTAATTGTTCATTTATTCAACAAACAGACCATCTGCAGTACTGCCAGATCATGTAATAACAATGGTGGTTCATGCCAGGCAAAATCTCTATCCTTGTTGAGATTATAAGCTACTGGAGAAGACAGTAATAATTACAAAACGGAATAAAAACTGTAAGTGTATGTTATGGACTGAATTGTATTCTCTCACTCCACTGCAAAAAAAAAAAAAAAAAATTATATGTTGGAGCCTCCAGTATCTCAGAGTGCAACTGTGTTTGGGAATACAACCTTTAGAGAGGTAATTAAGTTAACGGAGGGCATTAGGATGGGCCCTAATACAATCTGACCATTGTCGTTATAAAAAGAGGGAATGTGGACAGACCAAGAAACACCAACGATGCATGTTCACAAAGAAAAGATCACATGAAGATGTAGCAGGAAGACAGCCACCTGCAATCCAAGGAGAGAGGACTTAGGAAAAAGCAAACCTGCCGACAGCTTGACCTTGGACTTCTAGCTTCCGAATTTTGAGAAGTAAATTTCTGATGCTTAAGCCACCTAGATTGTGGTATTTTGTTACGGCAGACATAGCAAACTAATACACTGTGATAAAATGGCAAGGAGGGTTCACAGAACTAGGAACACATATAAGAGAGCATTAGGCCTAATCAAAGCACTAAAGAAGAATGAACTCTGAAGAACGAATAGAAGATAAGTCAGAAAGGGAGAAGCAACGTGTTTCAGGCTGAAGGGAAAGTTTATGCAGAGCTCTGTAGGAGGAGGAAGCAGGGCGTATTTCCAGGAACTGAAAGAAAATCGATATGGCTGGAACACAGACTGTGAGGGGGAGCATGGTATGAAACAAAGCTGGAGGAGGAAGCAGACACGAAATCATGCAGATACTTGCAGACCAGGAGTTAAATATTTAGGTCTTTATCCTGAGAAATTTGGAAGTCACTGGTGTGTTTTAAGCAGGAAATAATATATTTGAATTTTAATAGCATTTCAGCTGAAGTAGGGAGAACAGATTGGAGGGCAGCAAGAAAGTAAATGGGAGACCAGTTAGGAAGCTATTTCAGTTGTCTAGGGTAGAAAAGTGATATCCCAAACGAGGGTGATAGCAGTGAAGATGGAAAGATGCAGATATTTAAGAGTTTGACTATTATGGTTTCCTCATGCAAATGGAATCATGCAGCATTTGTCCTTCTGTGAGTGGATTATATTGCTTGGCATAATATCCTCCAGGTTCATCTATGTTGTCATAAATTATAGAATTTCCTTTTTTAAGGATGAGTAATATTCTATTACATATATACACCACATTTCCTTTAACCATTCATCTATCAACAGCAATTGGCCATATCTTGGCTATTGTGAATAATACTTCAAGGCACATGGGAACTGATTTCAGTTCTTTTAAATATATTCCATAATACAATAATGAATATCATGAGCTGGAGGGGTGGGTAAAATGAAGCACTGTTGTTCAATGGGGATAAAGTTTCAGTTTTGCTAGGTGAATAAATTCTAGATATCTACTGTGCAACATAGTGCCTATAGCTAACAATAAGGTATTGTGCACATCAAAATTTGTTAATAGGGTGGACCTAGTGTTATGTGCTCCTAACACACACACACACACACACACACACACACAAAGGACCACAAGAAAAGTTTGGGAGGTGTTAGATATATCTAATACCTTGATTGTAGTGATGTTATCACAGATGTTCGCATATGTCCAAACTCATCAAATTGTATACATTAAACATGTGTAGTTGTCCATTAAACTTCAATAAAGTTGTTTTTAAAAGAGAGATTTAAGAGATAAGGGTACAGAGACGTGCAATGGTTTGGTTATGTGGAGTGACAAAGAAAGCTCTTTCCAGATTTCTGTCTTGTGAAATGGATAGATAAAAACACTACCATGGCCAGGCATGGTGGCTCCCACCTGTAATCCCAGCACTTTGGGAGGCCGAGGCAGGTGGATCATTTGAGGTCAGGAGTTCAATACCAGCCTGGCCAACATGGTGAAACCCCGTCTCTGTTAAAAATACAAAGATTAGCTGGGCATGGTCGTGGGTGCCTGTAATCCCAGCTACTCGGGAGGCTAAGGCAGGAGAATTGCTTGAGCCTGGGAGGCTAAGGTGCGGTGAGCCAAGATGGGGCCACTATACTCTGGTCTGGACAACAGAATAAGACCCTGTTGAAAGAGAGAGAGAGAGAGAGAGAGAAGGAAGGAAGGAAGGAAGGAAGGAAGGAAGGAAGGAAGGAAGGAAGGAAGGAAGGAAGGAAGGAAGGAAGGAAGGAAGGAAGGAAGGAAGGAAGGAGAAAAGAGAAAAGAAAGCAAGTGGAAGGAAAAAGAAGAACAAAAGAAAAGAAAAACACTACTATTCTCTAAGAGAGGGAAATAAATGAGAGTGGGAGTTAGGGAAGAAAAGATTTTAGCTCTATTTTGAATTCTTTTAGTCTGATGTTGAGTCTGAATTTGTCTTTTAAGACCTTTAAGAAGAAATGTCAACAAGTTCATTAGACAAGTGTAAAGCCCAGATAAAAGATCTGGGCTACAGATAAATGTGGAAGTCATTCACATGTAAGTGGGAAATGAAGCCAAGGACATAAGTGAGAAGATCTAGGGGATGAATGCAAAGTGAGAAGAGGACAGCCTAGAACTAAGTCTTAGAAACTCCAAAGACAAAGGAATGAACAGAAAGGCAGGATGAAACCTAGGGGCGTGCAGTGTCACAGAGTCTAGGAAAGGGGGGAATTACCACCAAAGTAGAATGCTGCTGAGACATTAGGATCAATTTAGGAATATGTGAGAGTTGTTTCAAGATTGGGCTGAGAAGTCAATGGAAGGTGAGAAAATGGAAGCAGTGGAAATAGATAAGTATTTTGAGATAGTTCTCTAGGAGACAAATAGCTGTGAGGTTGACAAAAAGTTTGGGATGTAGATTTGGGGATTTTGTGGGTATTATGGACTGAATATTTGCATATCCCTAAAATTTATAAAAAGTCCTAACCCCCAATTTGATGGTATTAGGAGATTGTATTGGGAGATAGAGTTTTCCAGTAAGAAATATCCCCCTGAGAATCCCCTGATGCCTTGGAAGTAATTAGGTTTGGAGAAGGTCATTGAGGGTGGAGACCGCATGATAGGATTAGTTCTCTTATAGGAAGAGGAACAGACAGAGCTTCCTCTCTGCCATGTGAGGATACAGTGAGGAAGCCATATACAAGCCAGAAAGAGGGCCTTCATCCAGAACAAGTATGCAGATACCTTGATCTTGTACTTCCCAGCCTCCAGAACTGCAAGAAATAAATGTTTAAGCCACCAAGTATATAGTATTTTGTTACGGTAGCCCTATGAGAATAAAACCATTGCAGGGTCGGGAGAGAGGTTATGTTTTATTGTGTTTGGTTTGGTTTGGTTTGGTTTGGTTTGGTTTGGTTTAGTGAGAGAAAACAGAAATATGTTTTAAAGCTGATGGGAATCACACCATCTTTGAAAGAAAGATATTTTGGTGCATATGTTATACATCAGAAACCCAAGGATCATAAGGATTAAATAATTAGTCCTAAATAATATAACTAAGAAGTGGTTGAACCAGGTCCCAAATGTAGGTCTGTCTGACTCCACTTAGCCATGTTGCTCTCAATAAATATTTACTGCACACCCACTATATACAAGACCAGATGATATAAATTCAAATTCAACTAGGACTAGGGATGGATTCAGTACATAACATGAGAATCACACTCCATAGAAAAAGAATCTGTTCTCAAGTCTAGTACATACCAGAAAGACTCTCTCACCCTTAGAGCTGCTAACTTTTTATAGTGACAATATGAAAATTTAGAGTTATCTAAAACCTTAGAGCTGCCTAGAACAACTGGGAAGTAAGGAAAACGATGAAAAGATGGTGTATGAGAGAGTAGAAGAGGGAATAAAGGCATAATTTGAGCCTTAGTTATATAATTATGCCATTCTTGGTGATCCATGAAGGACAAAAAACGGGATTACTAATTTCTGTATTATCATTAATACTTCTATAGTTCTGATGGTATCATGTCATCTCATTCCTAATGCAGATATTCCTCTCTTATGGGGATTTTTAACAGGCTGGCATGAGTGCTTATCAAGATCAAATAGTTTCAAGGAACACACTATCTTCGTTGCAGTGGGAATCCCTAACTGCTGCCCAAATTGCAGTAAGAAATATCCCCCTGAGAATTCTAACCACCTACCATTCTTTTTTTTTTTTTTTTTTTTTTTTTTTAGACGGAGTCTCAGTCTGTTGCCCAGGCTGGAGTGCAGTGGCCAGATCTCAGCCCACCTACCATTCTTAAGACCTAACACCACTGGATATTTGCTCAGTGTTTCTTGTACTTCCCCAGGGAGTATTTTTAAAATAAAAAGAATTGAGACAGTTCTATTGCAATGACTCTCAACCTGGGCTGCACACTGTAATTACCTGAAAAGCTTTTAAAATTCTGCTTTTGAAAGCACTGATGCCTGGGTTCTTACTCCCAAAGATTCAGATACAACAGATCTTGAGTGTGACCTATGTAATGAAATTTTTAGATTTCCCCCAAGTGAACCAAATGGGTAGCCCAGGCCCCTGTCACCCATACAAGTGCTCTCTGGGAAAGTTCATCCTTGCAACACCCAACATTCACTTCAAAGTAGATACCATGCTAGACACAGGGGCACAAAGATAAGTAAGACAAGATCCCTGTCCTAAAGGAGTTTGCTTCCTCATGGAGGGGTCAGATATAAAACAATTGCAATATCTTTAATACACCCTCAGACACTAACCGCACCACCACCCACCTAGTTTGGAGAATTTCATTTGTTAATTGGCAGAGTATTCAGAACATTTGTTCCAATTTTCTCCATAGCAGGGGAATTTTTCTTCAGGACCTCCAGAGTTGTGGTTCTCTAGACTATGCTGCCACTAAAAGCAAACAGGCACTCTCCTTTACAGTCCACTCTAAAGGTGAATGCCCCCTTCCTTCCTGGGGTCAAGGAGGAAAAGAAGAACAGCAAAACATCCTGTAATAGATACTGTTCTTTAGCTACCATAGACATACCCCCACCCACCGTCACCGTTTCTTCCCTCTGTGCAATGAGAATATCAATTTTATGTTCAGTCAGATAGGGAAGCTGGGCTTCCCCTAAAGTTCAGAAATTGATCAGGATCAACTGGAAACAGTTACGGCAATGCCTTTCCACTTTGCCAGGTACGTTCTTTCCCAGCTCCCTTTGCCACTAACGGTGCCATAAAACACAATTTCGGCCAATAAAGTAAAAGGAGAAGTTTGAAAATGAGCTTCAGGGAACATTTCTCCATGATAGGAGAAAGGTTCTGGCCCTTTTTCTTCTTTTTCCTGTATTCAAACAGATTTAATGCCTGATGCTGGAACAGACATCTTGAGACCATGAAGCAACAAGCACAGCACATGAAGGCAACCTGCTGAGAACCAGCAGTCAGAAAGAGCAAAGGAGCCTAAGTCCTATATGACCTTATTGAGTCCCTGCTCTAGCCTTAGACAGACTTCATTCAGACTTCTTACCCTATGCAAAAAGCTAAACCCTATTTGTTTAAGTTATTCTTGGTCAGGTTTTCTGCTACTGTCAACATCATAACTAATATACAGCCCTTCCTCCCTGCTACTTTGTCCACCTGGTCTCCAGAAGACTCATATTAGATGGCAAAGTAATGATGAAGTTATTTTGGAGGGAAGTTCATAAGAGAAATATAGTGTGAGATGGACAAAGGTAACATTCTGGCTAATCTGGACTTTTCCATGCACCATTTAAGCAAAGCATCTCCAGACTTTGGTCTTCATCCTTCACAATAAAAGTGACCACCTCAAAGCTTCCTCTGCTTTGGATCAGACCCATTGACCTCCAGTTCACAGCTGTGCTGTGGGGGTTTTCACTATCAAACTAGGGATCCACATTTCCCAGGATCTCCTTCCCTGGATGGTCTGAAGTAGGCCAAAAGAAGAATTTGCATGAGATTTGAAAGACAGAAGTAAAGCAGTGACCATTATTCTCTGGAGTTCATTGTTGACAGACAGAGATGAACAGATGCAGAAATAACTGGTAGGTTTCATTTCATCCTCAATTTCCTCTGTTCTGCATCCAACTCTTCTTCCCAAATGCTGACCTTGTTGACCCCAGGCCCACCACAGTCAGTAACCATACAGAGGCAAGAACTTGCCACAGATCTTTCCATGTGCTTCGCCTTTGCAGCCCCATTTTAATGGCTGGACATGCCTAGCTCCTCAGATGGACTGTTAGTACAGCCATTAGGGAAAATGATACGGAGGTTTCTCAAAAAGTCCTATATTTTCTGATCCTGCAACTCCTCTTTCAGATTGTCACTTTCCCAGCACCTCAACTGTATAAGACCTAATTCCTATAATAAATGCCTTATCTCATAACACTCATGTATACTCTGTTCCCTGACTGATGCACCTGCTCACCCATTCTCTTCCCTCCTATACTCCACTCCATGGGTGAAAAGACCCTATTCTCAATTTCTTCCACAGATCAGATGGCAAGCAGTGATGTTTTCCCCACCCTATTACAGTTTATTAACCAGAGTCAACATGTGTCCCCCAATTCTAGCTCCAGCTTTCCTCCTGCGATAGTGACAAGCCTGCTGATTCTTTTACTAGGAGACCAATTAAATAAGTACTTTTCTCAGTGACAAACATTAGCTTTCCTTGGAAACAAATAAGTCTCCATGTAGAAGAAAGAACATTTCTCCAGTAACAGGGCTCTGTCTTGCCATGGACAATTAATGGGCAACCAGTTTTAGCTCAGAAACACTGGGGTTTCATTCAACTGGGCAGAGACCAGACAGCTACACAAGAGAATCACACAGCGACACATGAGAATCGCAGAGCTACACATGAGAATCACACAGTGGCATCATGTTTCCCTGGTAATGGCCCCCGCTCAGGTCGTACCATCTTGAGTTATGTCTCTCTTTGATGAAAAGGTTAGGGAATGGGGGTGTTATTTGGCAATTCCTCCCACCAGAGAGTGTGAAGTAAGAGCTATGAAAACACCAAGTATGAAGTGATAAATGTAGCTGGAGAGCATAGAGGTTTCCATTTCATCTGGAACCTCTCTTGTTAGAAAGAGGGGAAATACTTTTCCAAGCTGAGTATCCCTCACTATCTGAATATATTATATTCCCAGGTCCACACATTAAGAGCTTGAATAAGAAGGAGATAGAGCATTATCAGAGCCTATTCCGATTCCTCACACTGAAACACTTTAGCACCTCCTTGCAAGGAAAGGGGAGGGAGAAAACTTTTCACAGCATTTCAGTAAAATATCACCCTTGTTTTATTAGCAATATTTCTAGTCACAGGTTTTTAAACACAGAATCCAATGAATCATAACCCATAATCATTTTGATAAAATAGCAAATGTTAACACAGAAATCTTTTTACAACCATTTTTTCTGAGAGAGAGACAAGAATTGTTATTTCGACCTTTCTTTCTCAGATTTCAAAGCTGCCAACCTTGACCTCCTAAAATAAAAAATGTCATCAATAGCACTCTATCACTCCATAGTCTTTTCAAAAGAAGCAGTAATTGCTTAAAAGTTAAGCCTTAAATTTAGGTTTCCTTAAAGACAGGTAGCACTTTAACATGTAAAATAGATCATAAAGTTCAGCTGTAAAATTAACTTTTACCCCAGTGAACTTTTCTTAAGCTGCTGAAATATTGCCATAAAAGGTCAAATCCTTGGTAAACTTCAGAGAGCAAGATTGTTCAAATAATGTTCAGGTTGAAACAGGCAAATAAATGTGCGAATCATTCGAGCAAGATGAGACTAGGGTGTGTAGAAGTGGATGATATGCAGCTTGGAAAAGTCTTTAAAATATAGCCAATATGAATTTCAGTCAACAAACTCACATATGAAATAAAAATCGCTTTTATTTACTATATATCAGTACTTTGGGCCAGCAAAAAATTCAGCCTGAGGCATTCTTGGTGCTCCCACATACCCTCCCAGGGTTAAACCAGGATTCCAGGGTTTGCCTAACAACAATTCAAATGGAAAACCACTCTGGCCACTGGCCTGCCCAACCAGGTCATGCCTGTGAGCTGGTCTTCATAGTGTACTTCAAAGCCAACAGCCCTCTACAACTTCCTTGCCACCAATGGGACGTGAGAGTCTGCTGAGGCTGGAAACCCAGCATTTGGGATGCTGCCTTCCTGCTCACACAAACTCCCCTCAGGAATCTGGCTGTTTCTTCTGGATGCAGCCACAGGCAGTACACCTACATGTAGTGTGCACAGATCTCCTTCTCCTTTCAGACCTGGATGGTGCCCACATACACCTCCCAGCTTCCCCAGAACTCTGCCTGTAATCTCAAATCTTGTCATCCTTCTTTTTTAACAAAACCCTTTGGTGGCTGAGTAAACCTATTATCTGAAATAGTCTCCTCCTCCTCCTCCTACGAGGAACCTTTATTTCCTTACTTGTTTTATTTTTGTCATAGCACTTTTTTGAAATCAAATAATTTTTTTAATTGTACTGCTCTACCTATACAAACATTTCTCCCTCTGTATCTCCCTATACATTTACATAAAAAGTAAACTAGTACCAGAATAATGGGTACTAGTGATAGATGCTCAACAAAGCATTATTGAATAAGTGTTGAACACACAATTTAGCCACCAACTAGTTACACTGTCATGAGCAGGGAGGGTTTTATCATCAAACCCTCCTAGGAAGCAGGTGAAAATATTTGTTTCACATCCATCCAGTACACTGAATAAAAGAAAAAAGAAACAGTTATGTTTCTATGTTTCAACTAGTCTGAATGTTCTTACCTTGCCACATACATTTTGAAGTTAAATGACCATTATACTGCCTTGGGTCTCCATGAAACACCCACGTTGTCCTGAAGCTAATTTGTGCTAGGACTGATGACTTACAGTTTTCTCCCTGTGCAGTGCAATGACAGAAACCTGTGAAATGTGAGAGGAAGAAAGAGAAGGGCAGAAAGGACTCCTGATCTTACTGTTTGTGCTCTACTTCTGTTACATTTCAATCATTACATTATATCATGGGGTTCTAGGAAATTGTACGAAAACCTTTTAATTCAGAACAATGAAAACTAGTCACCTAAAGGTAGAAAATGTATAGGAATTAAATAAAACATTGTAACTGGCTAATGAGCAAGAAATTGTTGCGAGGAAGATGTCTGTTAAAAATACAGCCTTGTCAGTTTAGTTTTATCTAACTATAGAAGAAAAGGGCAGAAATCAATTTCACAAAAAAAGCCAGGTGTTACATCTCTTTATCACTGTGCAATTGCACTTATAATGCATTCATAGGACCTATTGACTCAAGTTATTACATTCTAATATAGATTAGCTAAATTGTTGAAACACAGATACACACTCAAAGAGAACATTAATTTTAAAATCCAATTTTATATTACATTTCTTGAGAAGTTTTAGTGTGGTTTGAAATCCATCCTGGAAGACTATAGTAGAATATTCTGCCCATTTGTATTTTATGTGAGAAAACCAACAGGTTCACCATTTATTTCTAACTAAAATTGAATTGTCTGAGAATTGCAATAACTGTCAGCCTTTAAAGAGCTTATCTCACGTCTCAAACTTTAATTGGATTGTTTTCTGAGGCAGCCTTTCCTTTTCAATTTCATAAAGACCATAAATGCTTCTATTATTGTTCTTTTGTTCTCTTCCTTCAGAATTTTGCTCATTTTAATTTTTAGTTACAGTGGCCTAAAATGACCCTGTTTTCCCTTCTAACCCAAAATTCAAGTGACTGCAGCTATGGGACCATTTGACATCTTCCAATCTATAATTACATTGATAAGATAAGTAGGAGCTTACTAAGGAAGGCAATGAGCGAGTCATTTATAATATTTGCAAGTGATCAAAATCCTAAAGAAGCAATGCAATTTCATTCTACAAATGAATAATTTTTAAGTCATGTGCCTGGAGCTAGTCCAGTTATCAAGAAATCAAACCAGAAAATGACAGAAGACATTATTTTGTCATGCCAAATTTCTAGCTGTAAGTTCTCTAACAAGAGACAGTTCTTGTGTAACAAATAAGGCTCTCAACAAAATTTACTACAAAGAAAATCTGTATACCAATATAAAAATTTTTTGGCATTAAAAACTGAAATAGTGGCCAGGCGCGGTGGCTCAAGCCTGTAATCCCAGCACTTTGGGAGGCCAAGACGGGTGGATCACGAGGTCAGGAGATCGAAATCATCCTGGCGAACACGGTGAAACCTCGTCTCTACTAAAAAAATACAAAAAACTAGCCGGGTGAGGTGGCGGGCGCCTGTAGTCCCAGGTACTCGGGAGGTTGAGGCAGGAGAATGGCGTAAACCCGGGAGGCGGAGCTTGCAGTGAGCTGAGATCTGGCCACTGCGCTCCAGCCTGGGCGACAGAGCAAGACTACGTCTCAAAAAAAAAAAAAAAAAAAACTAAAATAGAGGCTGGGCATGGTGGTTCACGCCTATAATCCCAACACTTTAAGAGGCTGAGGTAGGA
The DNA here is from genome assembly GCF_000951035.1 of Colobus angolensis palliatus. Classification (NCBI taxonomy): domain Eukaryota; kingdom Metazoa; phylum Chordata; class Mammalia; order Primates; family Cercopithecidae; genus Colobus; species Colobus angolensis. The sequence continues at coordinate 4,742,625 of NW_012115799.1, read as the reverse complement.
GGATTGCTCAAGCCCAGGAATTGGAGACCAGGCTGGGCAATACAAGGAGACCTCATCTTGACAAAAAATAAAAAATTAGCCAGGCATGGTGGCACACACCGGTATTTCCAGCTACTTGGGAGGCTGAGGTGGGAGGATCAGTTGAGCCCAAGAGGCAGAGGGTCAGTGAGCTAAGATCATGCAACTGTACTCCAGCCCAGATGACAGAGTGGGACACCATCTCAAAAAATTAAAAAACTAACTAAAATAGGATTATACTGGAAAAATGTCACTCATAAATACATTACAATATATTGAACTCCTAAGCATGCTTAGCACAATATTAGGCACTATGGTAATACAAACATTTTAAATCTCAGTTTAAAATATCATTATAGCACAAATGTAAAAATAAAGCAAAATGGCAAGAAACTTTTTAATGTTTTTTAACTTTTAAACTTTTTTAACATTTTAACTTTTAAAATGTTTTAAAAAACATTTTTTTTTAATTAAAATTAAGAAGAGAATCTAGGCAGTGCTCCACAGCCTCTTCTAGATACACACGTAGCTACAAATATGATTTCAATTATATATATACACACACACACACACACACACCACGCACCACCCCACACCGTCATACACATACACACATTAACAGCAGCTATCTCTTGGTGGTGGATTAATAATTTTTTTCTTCTTTAGATATTTGAAAAATTTTTACAATGACTAACTGTATATTACCTTGGTAATCAAATGCTGAACTACCTTGATAATCACACATGCATATTTGAAGACATCTTGACTCCCTAAATGATACCTACTTACTCCAATATATTTATATTTTAAGTACCAAAGGATGCTCTATATATATTGAATAAATACTGAATCAGAGACATGAACAATATAACCCTATCATAGCTTCTTAGGAAATATAATCTATGCCCTACTCTATTGTAGTAGTCTGTTTTCACACTGCTATAAAGATACTACCCAAGACTGGGAAATTTATAAAAGAAAGAGGTTTGATTGACCCACAGTTCTGCATGGCTGGTGAGGCCTCAGGAACCTTACAATCATGGCAGAAGGCAAAGGGAAAGCAAGTCACCTTCTTCATAAGGCTGCAGGAGAGACAGAAGCACCAGTGCAGGACAACTGTCCTTTATAAAACCATCAGATCTCATGAGACTTATTCACTATCACGAGAATACCATGAGAAAATTGCCCCCATGATCCAATGATCTCCCACCACGTTCCTCCCTCAACATGTGGGGATTATGGAGATTATAATTCAAGATGAGATTTGGCTGGGGACATAGAGCCAAATCATATCATCTGTTTATCGTTCTCAAAAGAATCAGAACTTTCCCTCCCAATCTCTCATCCCCTCCTCCACACATACAGCAGAATCATGGCATATAAGCTCTCCACTTCTTACTTACGTGTCACAGAGAATTTTGGAAGACAATATCTGAGTCTGAAAGTCTTTATGAGACATTTTTAGGTAGGATACCGTTGAGATCCCTTCAAATTTCACTATGTGGGACAACATCAACCAATGAAGGGCCAGATTAGGCTCTTTAGATGCCTAAACACTGACAAGGTTAAACCCTTCATATGGCATTTTTCAAAGTGACACAAAAAAATCACATACATACTAAAATTAAAATAGCCTCTGTCTAACTGTTCTACCTTCAAAGTTCAGGTTTAGAATTCTCTTTTCAGTAGTGGAGGCAGGTGGTTCTTTGCTGGTCTCCTAAGTTTGCCAATAATCCATTCAGTGCCTACTCCAGCCATGCACCCAGACATGAGACAACTCTGCTCACCTTCTCAGTTCTGCAGTAAATCTTTGATTGCAGATTAGGGAATTGAATTGCCAGCACATATTCTATTTGTATAAATTTCCCACTTCACAAAGTCAAGAAGTTTCCAAATTGGCGCTAAGAACAGAATTTCTAAACTGCTGCTTTCTGTCTTTTGAGTTTATTTCTTTTTCTTCCTGTCTGAAGCACACAAAGCCATGCCTACAAGATCAGATATCAGTTCATATATAACTCCTCTCATTTCCATCTCTTACAAAACCATTCTTCTCATCACAAAGCAAGCTAACCGAAAGACTAATTTGAGTACAGTTGGAATAATGTATTCCTATCTAGCTTTATAAACACATAAGTAATGAAAATTCAAATATTTATGCATGTATACATTTTAGACATTTTAAGATTTGACTTTGAATTAAGAAAGATGCTATCAAAAGAGAGCTTGTGTATTACAGGAAGCAGTTTGGTCAATACTCAAGCTCTACAGAATGAAAGTGAAGACTGAATCCAGCTAAGTAATCAATTATCAACAGCTAGAGGTGGGTTTGTGTTTTGCTCAGAGTTTAAGTGTTAGCAATTATAAATTCACAAGTGTCACTGGCATCTAAAGTGAAGAAGAGAGCTTTCAATGCTACTATTTAAGCTTAGTTAACAATAAAGCAAAAAGGAAAAGAAGCTTCGTTTGTAATCTGAAAAATCACACATGCACAAAAGAATACATTTCTACCATTACTCTTCCACAGTAGCAGTAACCAAAGAATTTAGAACCAAATGATTAAGGAATTTAAGAGTCCATTAAATAGAGGGAAGAATTAGATCTCCAGTGCACTGGCTTCCTTTTCATTTGAAGTGGACGTTTGTTACGTGTTCTATTTAATACGAAGCGACTAAGACCCACTAATGCTTCAGGTCATCCAGGGAGCGTCCCCAGCTGACACTCTCATTGTCACCTTAGCAATGAGGCAGGACTGCCAGGCAATTTCTACTTTATAGCTCTGAGAGATCTCTAAGCTGTACCTCCAAAATGAACTGATAGGTAAATTGCCTCCAACCTAATCCTCTTTCATCACCAAATGCATTTCAAAATATAGTACAGGCTTTTTTTTTTTTTTTATTTAATCAAACAAAAATACTTGCAGAAACATGTTAGTATACAACGTAAATGCTACCTTCTTAATGTATAATTGTGATAGTCCAGCCTTTCATGCATATGTTAATACTGTTGCTATCAGATTGAGTCCATAAACAGGCTGATTTTATATGTGGGTAAAAATCCAGAGTCACCACCTGGTACAAAGTTAGGTGTATGCTAAACAGCTCAGCCTTTCAAAATTACTCCTCTTGCCATGAGGGTTGGAAATTTCCACCATTTAAAACTCACTGATTCTAGGAACCTCTTTGGAATACCCTTGGATGCTATTATAATTAGTTAATAATGAATTCACAAGAATTAGTAATTAAACAATATAAAGTCAGTCATTTATAAAAATAATGTCCTATGTAGAATAAAAGTTTTAAAATTTTCGATTTGATTATGTAATTAAACCATAACAGACTATATCTTAGCAGGTTACTGCTATGGTTTGAATGTTTGTGTCCCCTCCAAATTTATGTGCAAACTTAATCCCCAATGCAACAATATTAAGAGGTGAGGCCTTTAGAAGGTGATTAGGCCATGAGGGCTCTGCCCTCTGGATTTCTGCATCGTAAAAGGGCTTGAGGGACTGAGTTTACCCCTTTCATCAAGTGAGGCAGAGGTTGCACAACTGGTTCACAGCCCCTTTTTCTGGCCCTGGCTGCTGGCATCCCCACTGACTTGGTTTCTAGTGCTGGTGCATTCAGCTGCTGGTTCCATTTTATGGAAAGTTTGGTAGTCTTCAAGCATCCTGCTGGTCAGTCTTTCCATAACCTCTTTGTGTCAGGAGAAAAATGGGTTTGTCACCACAACTCCCAGGTAGTGGTCTATTCCATAGCCTCCGTGTGGGGTCTCAAAGCCTTGGAGGTAGCAAACCAGTCTATAAGCACAGATGCTTTCTAAAGCCTGCTCTATACCTTAAGGAAACCTATTAATATCAACTATGACAGGCTCCACTCCACAGGACACTAGGGTATATCTTTGCCTTCTTCTGACAGGTTATGCACTCTGCACATTTTCTGCTGCCCTCCTACCAGTTCCTGAGATTGATTATGCCTATAAGTTCTGCCTTTCAGAGAGCTCCAAACAAGAAATTAGCACGAGGGCCTATATTAAATACCTCCAATTCCAAAAGAGAATTTCTTTGCGTGACTAACTTCAGGATAGCATGAGGCACATAGAACCTTCCTCTCTCCTTGCAGGAGGCGGTGGGAAGGCACAAAGCACCTAAAACTATATTCCATAAACTCCTCTGCCCCACAGAAATTTCCCTCTTCCATGCAGCTTGCCTTATATATCCCCTTTTTATTTACTCTGTCATATTTTCTCACACCTGGCAAGGTCTATATGCCACCTAGACATTGCTAATCTACTGTCTTTGTCCTCAGGCATGCTAAGTGGAAAATGATTCTAAAGAAAGGAAGAACAAGCTCTTATTTTAATGTCTAAAGTTACTGTCTTGAGTAAATACTTCCTTATCCTACAATCTTTCAGGGATCCTGTGAGCGCACTTGTCTCACGTCCCCTGTCAAAGATTGAGACCACACTTGAAATCTGAAACCAAAAGCACAAAGATGAATCTGATGCTTAAGTAATAAAGAGCTATGCTAGTTGGGGAGAGCAAACTTCTGATCTAATAGAGCATTCTTGGGAAATGTTAATTGATTACAGAGGTGAGAAAGTGTTGAGATCAGCTTGAAGAGCACGTTTTGTGTTGATTACATAGGCAGACATTTAATGTCAGCCTGAGAAGCATGTTCGTTGGAGTGAGACCACTACCCATTATTGATCATTATCATGAATTAGACAATTAGACAAGTTTAAAATCAGTTCTAACCCTAACACTAACCATGGCTATGCAAATGTCAATCTATTTCTAGGAGTCTGAAGACTATTATTCTTTACTCTTAATCCTGTTTTTTATATTCTCTCAGCCAAAGCTGCAAGAAAGATCATCACTATTGTCCAGATCTTCGCCACTGATTCTATTGGAAGCTCATCAATTCTCTTGGAAGCTCATTTGCAGAGGCTTAATTTCGAGTCTGAGTGCTCCTCTGCATAATTTTACCTCTCTTATTTTGGATTATCTATTAGAAGAGTGGTATGTAGAAGCATTCAAGACTGTTGATAATAAACATGATATGACTGAAGAAAACAGGAACAACTAAGGTACTAAAAAGGCACTGCAGGGGAGGGGCCGAGATGGCCAACTAGAAACAGCTGTGGTCAGAGGCTCCCACTAAGAAGCATGAAAACGGCAAGTGAATCTTGCACTGGCAACTGAGGTATCCAGGTTCTCTCAGTGGGACTGTCTAGGCAGTTGGTGTGACCCATGGAGAGCAAGGAAAAGCAGGGTGGTGCAACAGCCCACCTGGGAGCTACACGGGGAAGGGGAGCTCCCACCTTCAGGCAAGGAAGGCAGTGAGTGATTGCGCTATGCTGCTCAGGAAACTACACTTTTTATATGAATCTGTGCAACCTGCAGATCAGGAGACCCCTTTCATGAGCCCACATCACTGTCCCTTGGGTCCCAAGCACAGAGCTGTACAGATCCTCAGCAGTCACTCAGTTAGAGACTGCCTAAGACTGCCGAGTTTCCAGGGAAGGGACAGCCACTACTACCAGGCCTGCCTGCTGCCTAAGATGACTGAGCTCCTCAGGGAAGGGGCGGCAGCCAACACTGTAACTCCAATTTGCCACTTTTCTCCTGCCAGTGCTGGAGAGATTGGATGGTTTGGACCCAGGAGGAATTCTCCCACAGTGCGGCACAGCAGCTGTGGCAGACTGTGGCCAGATTACCTCTTTAGGCCAGACCCTGACCCATCCCTCCTCACTGGGCAGAGCCTCTCTGCAAGAAGGTCAGCAACTCCAGCTAGGGGTTTAGGGACAGAACTCTGATCTCCCTGGAATTGAGCCCCTGTGAGGAGGGGCAGCCATGGTGTCTGTAGATCAGCAGACTTAATCTTTCCCCCTGCTGGCTCTGAGGAATCTGGGCAGTCAGAACAGGTGGGATTCCCCCCCGCACAGCACACCCTCCCTGCCACAGAGATCCCAAAGGAAAGAGCAGGCAGCCATCTTTGCTGTTCTGCAGCCTCCACTGGTGACACCTCAAACTGCGGGAGGAACTCAGGTGAATAGGGTCTGGAGTGAATTCCCAGCAAACCACAGCAGCCCTTAGGAAGAGGGGCCCGACTGTTAAAAGAAAAGCAAACAGAAAGCAACAACAGCATCAACCAAAAATGTCCCCAAAAAACCCCATCCAAAGGTCAGCAGCCTCAAAGATCAAAGAGAGATAAACTCACAAAGATGAGAAAGAATCAACAAAAAAATGCTGAAAATTCAAAAGGCCAGAGTGCCTCTTCTCCTCCAAATGATCACAACACCTCTCTTGCAAGGGCACAGAAATGGGTGGAGGCTAAGATGGATGAATTGACAGAAATAGACTGCAGCAGGTGGGTAATAACAAACTTCCCTGAGCTAAAGGAGCATATTCTAACCCAATTCAAAGAAGCAAAGAACTATGATAAATCATTACACGATCTGTTAAACAGAATAGCCAGTTTAGAGAGGAACACAAAGGACCTGATGGAGCTGAAAAGCACAACCCAGGAACTTCACAATGCAACCACAAGATCAATAACCAAACAGACCAAGCAGAGGAAATAACTTCAGAGTTTGAAGACTATCTTGCTGAAATAAGACAGGCAGACAAGATTAGAGAAAAAAGAATGAAAAGCAATAAACACAATCTCTGAGAACTAGAGGATTATGTAAAAAGACCGAACCTATGACTGATTTGGGTACCTGAAAGATATGAGGAGAATGGGACCAAGTTGGGAAACATACTTCAGGATATCATCCAGGAGAATGTCCCCAACCTAGCAAGACAGGCCAACACTCAAATTCAGGAACTCCAGAGAACCCCAATAAGATACTCCATGAGAAGATCAGCCCCAAGACACATAATCATCAGATTCTCCAAGGACAAAATAAAGGAAAAAATGTTAAGGGCAGCCAGAGAGAAAGAACAGGTCACTTACAAAGGAAAGCCCATCAGACTAACAGTGGACCTCCAAGCAGAAACCCTGCAAGCCAGAAGAGATTGGGGACCAATATTCAACATTGTTTAAAAAACAAAAGAATTTTTTAGTTTGGCTGGGCGCAGTAGCTCATGCCTGTAATCCCAGCACTTTGGGAGGTCGAGGTGGGCAGATCACAAGGTCAGGAGTTCGAGACCAGCCTGGCCAATATGGCAAAACCCCACCTCTACTAAAAATACAAAAAAAATAAGCCGGGCGTGGTGGTGGGTGCCTATAGTCCCAGCTACTTGGGAGCCTGAGGCAGGAGAATCGCTCGAACCTGGGAGGCGGAGGTTGCAGTGAGCCGAGATCGCACCACTGCACTCCAACCTGGGTGACAGAGTGAGATATCATCAAAAAAGATAAATCAATAAAAACAACAGAAGAATTTCAACCCAGAATTTTATATCCAGCCAAACTAAGCTTCGTAAGTGAAGGAGAAATAAAATCCTTTTCAAACAAGCAAATGCTGAGGAAATTTGTCACCACCAAGCCTGCCTTGCAAGAACGCCTGAAGGAAGCACTAAATATGGAAAGGAAAGACCGTTACCAGCTACTGCAAAAACACACTGAAGTACAAAGACCAGTGACACTATGAAGCAACTACATCAACAAGTCTGCAAAAGTAACCAGCTAGCATCATGATGACGTGATCAAATTCACATATAATAATATTAACCTTAAATGTAAATGGGCTAGATGCCTCAATTAAAAGACACAGAATGGCAAGCTAGATAGAGTCAAGACCCATTGGTGTGCTATATTCAAGAGACCTGTCTCACATACAAAGACACACATAGACTCAAAATAAAGGAGTGGATAAAAATTTACCAAGAAAATGGAAAGCAGGAAAAAATCAGGGTTGCAATCCTAGTTTCTGACAAAACAGGCTTTAAACCAACAAGGATCAAAAAAGATAAAACAGCGTTACTTAACGGTAAAGGGATCACCAATTCAACAAGAAGAGCTAACTATCCCAAACGTATACATGCACTCAACTTGGGAGCACCCAGAGTCATAAAACAAGTTCTTCGAGACCTACAAAGAGACTTAGACTCCCACACAATAACAGTGGGAGACTTTAACACCCCACTGTCAATATTAGACCAATCACTGAGACAGAAAATTAACAAGGGTATTCAGGACTTGAACTCAGCTCTGGAGCAAGTGAACCTAATAGATAATCTACAAAACTCTCCACCCAAAAACAACAGAACATACATTCTTCTTGGCACCAAATGGCACTTACTCTAAAATTAATTACATAATTGGAAGTAAAACGCTCCTCGGTAAATGCAAAAAGAACTGAAACCATAACAAACAGTCTCTCATCAATCATAACAAATACAACACAATCAAATTAGAACTCAGGATTAATAAAATCACTCAAAACCACACAACTACATAAAAATTGAAGAACCTGCTCTTGAATGACTCCTAGGTAAATAATGAAATTAAGGCAGAAATCAAGAAGTTCTTTGAAGCCAGTAAGAAAAAAGAGACAATGTACCAAAATCTCTGGGATGCAGTAAAACAGTGTTAAGAGGGAAATTTATAGCACTAAATGCTCACATCAAAAAGCTAGAAAGACCTCAAGTTGACACCCTAACATCACAACTAAAGGAACTAGAGAAGCAAGAGCAAACCAAACCCAAAGCTAGCAGAAGACAAGAAATAACCAAGATTGGAGCAGAACTGAAGGAGACAGAGACACAAAAATTCCTTCAAAAAAACAATGAATCCAGGAGCCGGCTTTTTGAAAAAATTAATAAAATAGACTGCTAGCTAGACTAATAAAGAAGAAAAGAGAGAAGAATCAAATAGGCACAATTTAAAAAATGATAAAGGGTATATCACAGCTGACCCCACAGAAATGTAAACAACCATCAGAGAATACTATAAACACCTCTATGCAAATAAACTAGAAAATCTAGAAGAAACAGATAAATTCCTGGACACACACACCCTGCCAAGACTGAACCAGGAAGAAGTCGAATTCCTGAATAGACCAATAACAAATTCTGAATTTGAGGCAGTAATAAATAGCCTTTTCCAACCACAGAAAGCTAAGGACCAGATGAATTTACAGCTAATTTCTGCCAGAGGTACAAAGAGAAGCTGATATCATTTCTTGTGAAACTATTCCAAACAATTGAAAAGGAGAGACTCCTCTCTAACTCATTTTATGAGGCCAGCATCATCCTGATATCAAAACCTGGCAGAGATTAAAAAAAAAAAAAAAGAAAAGAAAAGAAAACCTTCAGGCCAATATACCTGATAAACATTGATGCAAAAATCCTCCACAAAATACTGGCAAACTAAATTCAGCAGCACATCAAAGAGCTTATCCATCACGATCAAGTCAACTTCAACCCTGGGATGAAGGCTCATTCAACATACACAAATTAATAAATGGAATTAATCATATAAACAGAACTAAAGACAAAAACCACACGATCACCTCAATATACATAGAAAAGGCCTTTGATAAAATTCAACTTCTCTTCAGGTTAAAAACTCTCAATAAACTAGGTACTGATGGAACATACTTCAAAATAACAAGAGACATTTATGAAAAACTGCTGCCAATATCATACTGAATGGGCAAAAGCTGGAAGTATTCCCTTCAAAAACTGGCACAAGACAAGGATCACCTCTCTCACCACTCCTATTGAACATAATATTAGAAGTTCTGGCCAGGACAATCATGCAAGAGAAAGAATTAAAGGATCTTCAAATAGGAAGAGAGGAAATCAAGCTATCACTGTTTGCAAACAACAGGATCCTATATCTAGAAAACTCCATAGTCTCAGCCCAAAAGCTTCTTAAGCTGATAAGCAACTTCAGCAAAGTCTCAGGAAAACCTCAAAATCAATATGCAAAAATCACAAGCATTCCTCTACACCAATAATAGACAAGCAGAGAGCCAAACCATGAATGAACTCCCATTCGCAATTGTTACAATGAGAATAAAATACCTAGGAATACAGCTAACAAGGGAAGTGAAGGGCCTTTTCAAGGAGAACTACAAACCATTGCTTAAGGAAATAAGAGAGGACAAAAACAAATGGAAAATCCTACCATGCTCATGGACAGGCAGATTCAATAATGTGAAAATGACCCTATCGCCCAAAGTTATTTATAGATTCAATGCTATTCCCACAAAACTACCATTGACATTCTTCACAGAACTAGAAAAAAAAACTACTTTAAAATGCATATAGAACCAAAAAAGAGCCCAAATAGCCAAGACAATCCTGAACAAACAAACAAAAAAAAGCTGGAGGCATCATGCTACCCAACTTAAAACTATACTACAAGGCTACAGTAACCAAAACAGCATGGAACTGGTACAAAAACAGACACATAGACCAATGAAACAGAATAGAGATCTCAGAAATAAGACTGCACATCTGCAACCATCTGATCTTTGAAAAACCTGACAAAAATAAGCAATGGGGAAAGGATTTCCTATTTAATAAATGGTGCTGGGAAAACTGGCTAGCCATATGCAGAAAATTGAAACTGGACCTCTTCCTCACACCTTATACAAAAATTAACTCAAGATAGATTGAAGACTTAAATGTAAAACCCAAAACTATAAAAACCTAGAAGAAAATCTAGGCAATACCATTCAGGATATAGGCACGGGCAAAGATTTCATGATGAAAATATCAAAAACAATTGCAACAAAAGCAAAATTTGGCAAATGGAATCTAATTACACTAAAGAGCTCTGCACAGTAACAGAAACTATCATCAGCGTGAACAAACAGCCTACAGAAAGGGAGAAAATTTTTGCATCTATCTATCTGACAAAGGTCTAACATCCAGCATCTACAAGGAACTTAATAAATTTACAAGAAAAAAAGAATCAAAAAGTGGGCAAAGGACATGAACAGACACTTAGACATTTATGCAGCCAATAAACACATGGCTGCATAAAGAAGACATTTATGCAGCCAACAAACACATGGAAAAAAGCTCAACATCTTTAAAGCTGATCATTAGAGAAATCCAAATCAAAACCACAATGAGATACTATCTCATGCCAGTCAGAATGGCGATTATTAAAAGTCAATAAACAACAGATGCTGGTGAGGCTGTGGAGAAATAGGAACACTCTTTTACACTGTTGGTTGGAACATAAATTAGTTCAACAGTTGTGGAAGACAGTGTGGCAATTCCTCAAAGACCTAGAACCAGAAATACCATTTGACCCAGCAATCTCATTACTGGGCATATACCCAAAGAAATAATATAAATCATTCTATTATAAAGATACACACATGTGTATCATCACTGCAGAACTATTCACAATAGCAATGACATGGAATCAACCCAGATGCCCATCAATGGTAGATTGGATAAAGAAAATATGGTACATATACACCATGGAATACTATGCAGCCATAAAAAGGAACAAGATTATGTCCTTTGCAAGGACATGGATGGAGCTGAAAGCCATTATTCTCAGCAAACTAACACAGGAACAGAAAACCAAACACCACATGTTCTCATGGTAGCTGTACAATGAGAACACATGGACACAGGGAAGGAAACAACACAAAGTGGGGCCTGTCAGGGGTACAGGAGGAGGGAGATTATCAGGATACATAGCTAATGCACGTGGGGCTTAATAACTAGATGATAGGTTGATAGATGCAGCAAACGATCATGGCACATGTTTACCCATGTAACAAACCTGCACATCCTGCACATGTATCCCAGAACTTAAAATAAAATAAAAATTATATATATAATGTTTTTAAAAAGGCACTCCAGAACTGTAGTCTAAGATTCTTCAGACTGGATCAATAAAACAAGCCTCAACAAGTCCTTAAATTCTACCTTAGATGGTCATATTGCTTTTTGGTTTTGCTTAGAAATAAACAGATTGTTTCACCTCCACCATCACCCCTGTATTAATCCAGGTACAAAACAAAGTGTTAGCAATGGTGAAGACTCCCAACTGGTTGACCCAAAGAAAACATAAAGCTATTATTTCATTTGTAGTAATTTGGGCTAATTTATATGTTTATTCTACTATATTATTTACAAATTTGGAGAAAAAATCGTGAGATTATCTGGGTTGTTCAAGTCCTAGGAATGAAATTACTATTCCCCGAATGACTCTTCCACAGTTACTATTCCCAGTAAAGATCTTATCTCTTTAAATATTTTTAGAAAGAGTTTGAACACGGTGGCTCACGCCTGTAATCCCAGCATTTTGGGAGACCTCACCTGAGGTCAGGAGTTTGAGACCAGCCTGGCCAACATGGTGAAACCCCGTCTCTACTAAAAATACAAAAACAAATAGGCAGACATGGTCGAGGGGGGCTTGTAATGCCAGCTACTAGGGAGGCTGAGGCAGGAGAATGGCGTGAACCTGGGAGGCAGAGTTTGCAGTGAGCCGAGATTGCGCCACTGCACTCCAGCCTGGGCGATAGAGCGAGACTCCCTCAATAAAAAAAAAAA
>NW_012115799.1:4699201-4729560 GCF_000951035.1 Colobus angolensis palliatus | reverse complement strand
TATGTAACAAACCTGCACATTGTGCACATGTACCCTAGAACTTAAAGTATAATAATAAAAATTTTTTTAAAATTAAAAAAAAGAATTTATCAAATAGATGTAACAACGGAAATGTAAATAATCTCTGTGCCAGCTCTACCCTTGGCAATTTTTACTACACTCAGCAACAAAGGGGAAATAATTTAGAATGCTCGGGGGAAACAAGTTGGAATGTTTCCAATCTTGGGGACTCAAGGTAAGGCAGTATGACTGACAGCCTGAGCCACTACCCCCCTAAGCTTTATCCTTAGCGGCCGTGAACTACGTAAAACCAAAAAGTCATCCTCGCTTCATAGGTGAATGGAGCAAAACTCATTGGAAAGAGTTAGCCCTAATAGTTAAAGCATTTCTGCAAAGGCATTTGGGCTCATCTCTAGAAATAGCAAATATTATCATCAACAAATGGAATAAGTCATTGAGTATTTTGAATACATGCTAATGAATGGACTGCAAACCATTTGGTCCTGCCTCAGAAACACCACCCCAGTGTACACTCATATCTGCATGGATCCTGTCCTTCTTCTCCTACTCTTTTCCACCCAAGGCATCATTTAATCAAAAGTAGAAAAACTCTGAAAGTGTGCTTTCAAATCATTCCTGCTTAGGCCATCAACTTTTCTTTAGCCTAATAATGACGTGTTTACAGCCTGTGCTTCTGGGTGACCCATGTGTGTCTGAGAGGACCAGGGGAGGAAAAAGATCTTGAGGTCACAAGTGAAATAATTTGATGGATGATCCCTGGGGTGCATAGATTAATACCTTGAAATGCTGTCCCATCACACACATGCTGCCACTAAGAATGAAGCCACTCACTTCACTTTTTATTTCCTGATGTTATAATCAAGGACCTCTGTTTCAGAGAATGTGTTAAAGAGCCAGAGCAGTGCAATCTCATGCAAGCAGCTTATAAGAGAGCCATTGGAGCACCCCAATATAAATGAGAGGAAAAAAAATGGCACCTAGGAGCAGGACCAAGAGATACAGACTAGAAATTTGGTCTTGCCACAGGATTAGATAAAATGGATTAGGATATTGAGTGAGGAACTGACATTTGGAGGCTCATCAGTCGGAATCCCTTCCAGTTTCCAAAGTACAGCCAAAAATGTGGGCAAGGCTGTCAAGGTTATGCTTTGCAATACTCTTCTAACCTTTGCGGAGCTAATGTAAATGATTTTACTCCATAAAATTGGGTTTTTACTTTACACAGCAAAAGACACAAAAACTAACTAAATCAAGGTGATGATGCAGAGAAACACAACTAAAACTTCCCAAGGCCCACCAAAGTTCAAAACTGGGGCACAGGGCCTTCTTTCCCACAATACCCAATACAGGATTAATTACTCTGCTACAAACTGAATGTGTGTGTCCCTCTCAAATGTGTATGTTGAAACCTAATCCCTAATATGATGGTATTTGGAAGCAAGGCCTTTGGGAGGTGATTAAGTCATGAGAGCAGAGAACTCATGAATAGGATTATTGCCTTTATAAAAGAGACCCCAGAGAGCTCCCTCGCCCCTTCTGTCATATGAGAATACAGTGATACAATGGGCATCAATAAACCAGCAAGGGTGCCCTCACCAGACACAGAATCAGCCAGTGCCTTGATCTTGGACTTCCCAGCCTCCAGAACTGTGAGAAATAAGTGTTTCTTGTTGTTAAACCACCCAATCTATGATATTCTGTTATAGTAACCCAGATGGACTAAGACAGTCAAAATCTAAGGATGATCAAAGGAGACACATTTCAAGCTCACATTCAGGGATGGAAAGTAAGAAGGAAAGGTGTAAAAGAACAATAGACCTGAAATGGGAGAACAGATCTTCATAGGCATCTACAATCTCTTTTTAAAGAGCCAGTAGGCACCCTTCAGCAGACTTGAATCCAGTACAGCAGTGGCATTTGCACACAGACCCAGCCAAGAGCACCAGGGAAAAGGTGGAACACTAAGCCTGCAATAAGCACTGCCCAGCACTGCCCAGCACGAAGAGCAATACCTTTTAAAATGAAAGAGAGGGTCCAGAAGAAGACATTTCTGCCAAATTTCATGGTTAGCACCAGGCCCTCAAACAAGTTACATAAAACAGAGAAGCTATATTCTCAGGAAAAATAGCTAATGCATGCTGGGCTTAATACCTAAGTGATGGGTTAATAGGTGCAACAAGTCACCATGACACACATTTACCTATGTAACAAATCTGCATATCTTGCACATGTACGCTGAAACTTAAAATAAAAAATAAAATACAAGAGAGAAGGTATGCTCTTTTTGCCACACACTGACCTGTGAATGGTGTGGAATATACTGCTTTAGCCTGAATTGAATATGATTCGAGGAGTACCTGAACAGCTCTCAGCAAATCTGCCTCTTGCACAGCACACTACTGCTCCTTTCCCTGGACATGAAGGTGGTACATGGCCATAAGAGACAAGATGCCAAAACCTACAGCAAGCAAAAACAAGAGGATGTTTTTACCCCTTATAGACTGGAGCCTTGACAAGCTTTCTTTCTTCTTGAGTATACTACAAGATACATTTTTGTCTTTCCATAAACAACAACAAAAGAGAAAGAAAGAGAAAGTAAGCACTTTGTTTATAGAAGTCAATTTTTTTTTAATTTAGCAAACACTGAGCACCTATTTTTGCCAGGCATTTTAGGAAACATCTTAAAAAATAGCATAAATCTAAAAATCAGATGGTACTTCCAGCTAAAGCCTTCCAGAATTTTGTTGTTTTCGAATTGGAAGTGCTAGGGAATGTTAGGAACAGATGGTCTCAAAGGATATCAGAAAATGGGTGCCCCAGGAATGAGAATGTGATTGCTCTTACCGTCTCTTGCCTAAAACATCACAGTAAATTC
The DNA here is from genome assembly GCF_000951035.1 of Colobus angolensis palliatus. NCBI lineage: Eukaryota > Metazoa > Chordata > Mammalia > Primates > Cercopithecidae > Colobus > Colobus angolensis. The sequence continues at coordinate 4,726,664 of NW_012115799.1, read as the reverse complement.
CAAATTGGTGCCTCTGCATCCTTTCCATTATCGCCTTTCAAATCCATTCTTCTCATGCTATCAAATCTATCTTTAAAAAAAAAAAATCAGTCTTAGCATTTCACTTCCTCCTCTTTTCTTCTCTGAATAATCCTATATAAAGTCCAAATTTCTTGTCATTGCATCCCAACCCTTTTCTCATCTGGCTCTGACTCATCTTTTCAATTTCCTCCCCTCCTCTGCAAAGGCTAACATATTTCCCCTAGTCTACAAACTAGAAGTCTGAAAAATGCTATTAATATTGTTATAATTTCATAATGTGTGTAGCAGCTGAGACAATAATATGGTAGCCTTTTCCCAGAAACAGTCTTGTCAAAACCCCAAAGGAACCAAAGGCTGGACACTGATCCAAAATATAGTCCTTAAATTAAGTAGCCTTTTCCCAGAAACAGTCTTGTCAAAACCCCAAAGGAACCAAAGGCTGGACACTGATCCAAAATATAGTCCTTAAATTAAGAAGCATCCTGGCTGCTATGAGCAGTGGGATTTTAGGAAAGCTACTTAGAATATTGTTTGTGCTACAATGAAGGAGATTTGAGCCAGGATTTTAATGAACATCATAAAATCTGCTGAGAATAAGCAGTGACCCAAAACCCTAACCTACTACTACTCTGCGTTGTAACAATGCAATGGTTCAAAATGGACCCCAGGGTCTTGTACTGCCATTGTTCTCTCTGAGTGTCCCTCTTAATTGCTGGGATAACCATAAATAAAGCTACAAAATAGACAGTCTTCCTTGGGCTTAGAAAAAAGGACTGAGAGAAACTAACTTTCCTTTGTAGCTCGCCTACCCTCTGACCTGAAGCCCTCATGCCACTGTCTCGGACTTTCACACTGTGCACCATGCATCACAGTTAATGTTCGCTCTTAACGTACCCTCTTCTCCACCCAATATGATTCACGTTCTCTCAATGTCCCACTCCCATCTAGAAGTTGATTGGACATTGGTCCCAAATGCTCCCCATGATAGGATTACACATCCATGCCCTTTGCTATGTCACTTGCTAGTGCCCTCCCACTGTGGGTGAAAAATACTTTCCTGCCCCTTTGATGTTGGCCATGTTTTGGCCAATGAATGTCAGCGGATGTGAAATGATCTGATACCTTAAATGGGCTTTTGTAGTTTGACTTGTGCTTTTGTGCTGCTGTAATTTGCCATGAGAAAAATAACACCCCTAGGTAGTTGCTAGTCCAAGGAGAAATGAGAAAATGGAGGATAGCAGACATAAACACAACTAATCCCAGCCAAGCACACCAGAGCCACAGCTTATCCACAGTTTCATGACCAAAAATATATAAATCCTTGGCTTTGGAAGACACTGAGTTTTTGAGATGGTTTATGACACAGAATTATTACAATAACTGAATTAAACACTTAATAAATTAATTTATATCAAGGCAATAATAAATACTACCCTCTATATGCCAGGTTTTGGTGCTTTTTTATTCTTTCTCATACCTACTCATCTGACATATGCCAGTTTTTTATCTGTGAAATGAAAATAAGAATAACCTAACTCAAACAGTTATAGCAAGAAATAGGTAAGCTAGTAATTGCAAAGCTCTTAGAGAGGAGTTGGCACACAGAAAAACACAATATAGTTGTTTGAGATTGTGGTCGTTATTTTTTAAAGACTTTATTTTTTGGAGTAATTTTAGTTCACAGCAAAGTTGAGGGGAAGGTAGAGAGATACCCAATATACCATCTGCCTCAAACATTTCCTATTCTATTATCAATATCCCCCACCAGAGGGACATTAGTTGCAGCTGATGAACCTACCTTGACACATTATTATTGCAAAGAGTTCATAGTTTGCATTAGGGTTCACTCTTACAGTCTACAGGTTTAGAACAAATACAGAATGTATCCACCATTAGAGTATTATACAGAGTAGTTTCTATGTTCTAAAAATCCTCTGCTCCACCTATTTGTCCCTCCTTCCCCCAACCCCTGGTAACCACTGATCTTATTGTCTCCATAGTTTTGTATTTTCCAGAATGTCATATAGCTGAGATTACAGTATGTAGCCTTCTTAGACTGGTTTCTTTCACTTAGTAGTGTGTGTTTCTTTTCCTCTATGTCTTGCCATAACTTGATAGCTCATCTATTTTTAGTGCAGAATAAAATTCTATTGTCTGGAGGTACCTCAGTTTATTTATTCACCTACTGAAAAAGATCTTGATTACATCCAAGTTTTAGCAATTATTAATAAAGTTGCTATAAACATTCATGTGCAGGATTTTGTGTGAACATAAGTTTTCAACTCCTTTGGATAAATACCAAGGAGTATGATTGCTGGATCATATGGTAAGAGTATGTTTAGTTTCATAGGAAACTGCCAAACTGTCTTCCAAACTGGCTGTACCATCTTGCCTTCTCACCAGCAGTGAAGTTTCTGTTGCTCCACACATTTGGTGTTGTCAGTGTTCTGAATTGCAATCATTCTAATAGCTATGTAGTGGTAACTCATTGTTGTTTTAATTTGCATTTCCCTAATGATATATGATATGGGGCATGTTTTTATATGCATATTTTCCATCTATATATCTTCCTTGATGAGGTGTCTGTTAAGGTCTTTGACTCATTTTTTAATCATATTTGTTTTCTTATTGTTGAGTTTTAAGATTTATTTGTGTATTTTGGATAACAATCCTTGATACGTTTTTTGCAAATATTTTCTCCCAGTCTGTGGCTTGTCTCTTCATTCTTTTGACAGTCACTTTCACAGAGTAGAAATTTTTTATTTTAATGAAGTCTAGTTTGTCAATTCTTCTTTTATGGATAATACATTTGGTGTCATATCTAAAAAGTTATTGCCAAACCCAAGGTCATTTAAATTTTTTCCTATGTTAACCTCAAGTTTTATCGTTTTGTGCTTTACATTTAGATCTGCAATCTGTCTTGATTAATTTTTGTGAAGGGTATAAGATTTGTCTATATTCATTTTTGCATGTGGATGTCCAGTGATCATTATTTAACCTAATGTCTTTACAAGTTTATTTGTATTTTCAGATATTTTCCCTAAATAGTATGATTGAATTTATAAGCACAGCTTCTAGTTGAGGCCTCCTAGGTACTCTCTGTCCAATAATAAACTGCTATGCAGTGGTGGCTGTTTGAGAAGTCTCAAAAAGTAGAAAAAATTAGGGATGAATAACTGAAAGACAGGAGAGGAAACACAACAGGATTTATTTTACACTGAGAATTCAGAAGAAGATAAGTTGATTGGCCAATATCTTGGTGGGCTCCTTTCTAACCGCCCTTGACTTACACAACCAAAGTAAGGCTTAATAAGTTCTTCCTTGCATTAATCATTTGCCTCCAACAATGCCTCTGACTCACAACTCTTCAAAGTTGACCTTTGAGGGAAGCATTACTATCTCCTAGGAAGACAGAGGGACTCAGTCAGAATTATCGCTGATTTCTCCCCAGGTCATTTCCTAAAGGAATCTATTTCTTTGACTAAATGCTGACTAAATATGACTGTCAAAGCCAAAATGATTCGCAAAGGAACCTTGCCCTTTTCTTTTTCTAAACACTTTAAGTGCCTTGACCCAAACCACTTCATGCTCAGTTACACCGTAGTTGTATTTGCAGTGTTTTAAAATAGGATGACACTTTCACTCAAATAAATAAATTTCTAATGGTGAACTTGGAAGCACTGTGGCACGTAAATAATGGAGAGACATTTGAAGGGGAGAGGATGCTTTATAAGGCCCTGAAAACCACACCAAACATCTATCTTCTTATTTCATCTGCTCACCAAACCAATCATGGTGGCTACATCAGAACAAAGTACAAAAAGATTTAAATTGGTTTCTGTAGAACCTGAAAAGTTGTAATTTCTTCTCTTAGTAAGAGTAATAGGTCAATGTGAATAGTTTTCATCACTCCTTGGACCTCAAGATTCAGAGTTCTACTCTGTATGTCTACCAGTATGTCTACTCTGAAGGAATCTAATGTTTTCTGTAAGAAAATGGAAGGACATTTAAAGTCACCTATTACATCCTCTGCTAGGAGATTTACAATGTTATAAAGTAGGCACAAGGCCAGCTTCATGGGCAGGTGACAAGTGTGATCATATAGATCCCTGCTCTCAAAAGGGTCCTGAACTTGGTTAAAAGCTCTGCTGTTAAGAATCTTGAATTTGAGTGTGTGTTTTATAAGACAATAGAACATGCATATCACAAAGTACATGCTATATACTCTGTACATGCCAGCTGTAACTTGCCACCCCATTTGCATATAGTCTTCCTAGCTTCCATATCATGCTTCTTTCACTTTGAGTCTTACTAAAATACAATGCATAGTGGATCCACCACAATTCTGTGTTCATGTTCCATACTTAACATCTAAAACTGAGTAAGTGATGTCACTAACAAATCAGAGAGTTTCCTTTGAACTGAGACTTGCTTGGAATGCAGAAAAGGGTAATGGTGTTCTAAGAAACACAAATGACCAAGGAACCCTATTACATCCTTTTTTATTCATGTCACTTCCCAGTATCACTACCGCTGAAAATGATGACTTAGAAAAAAAGAGAAAGATAAAGCAACCCACGATCCATTTTCATTTCAATCTTTCCTTATACATAAGTTAGCTGAAGTCGAGAGTATTGGTAGAATATGCACCTATAAAGACGTGAAATTAAAGTTACTTTTGTGCCATTTTTTCCTATTGTTCTGTTAAGAATGAAACATACATGTGTGTATGACCTATAAAATGTTGTTGATTCCATATGAGTTATATGCCCTTATATTTGCACTTATAATTATATATTATAAATATATATTGGTACTATACAATATAGAGAACGGTGAAATTCATGCCAATAATTTGACATTTTAATTTTTCTGTATACTTAACAATTATACCATGTGGAACTGTAAGTCCATTAAACTTCTGTCTTTTGTAAATTGCCCAGTCTCAGGTATGTCTATCAGCAGTGTGAAAATGGACTCATATAAGTCACTAGCTACAGAAAGCATCATTTCCTTGTGTCTCTCTTAAAAGCATGGCCTCTAGATAATCTTGTTACAATTTGATGAAGTCAGTGATTACCAGCTAGTCTGCAGAAGCTTGATCTATCCTGAGAGTTTATAGTTACAGAATTTTGTGTCAGTAGGAATGTTCCTCTTTAAAGTTGAAGAAATTAATATAAACATGTAGAATGAATTATTTGTGGGGTTATTACCATAAGATTTGGAAAATAGGTGACATATAAGGATTTGACCTAATATCTCACAGGGAAGAATTTGTAAATTAAATTGCACGTTGATTAACTGCAATATTTGGCTTGAGATAAAATTTTAATGACTGAAACTTTTGTTGATGTCATATATATTGCAAGAGGAGTTGAATGGCAAAGAATTTTTCAGTCTATGTAGCATGGCCTAAGAAGAAGGTGCTCTTGTTCTAGTGACTAGTCCTTTTGGCAGAAACATTCTTAGAAAGGAGAAAGAATTTTAAATTCAGCTCCCATTGTTTTGTGAACATATTCTGTAAGAATATCCAGTGATATGCCATCTAATTCTATTCTCATGAAACTATGGTTGGATTTTAACTTAGTCGCTTGTAAGTACTTAAAATTCTGAGCAATCGCGGGTCTCCTTCCCATTGTAAATTAATAAATTGACTTTTGGGGTTAGGAACAATGCTGTTGTGAGTTTGACATCTAGTGGGAATGATCAACCTCCTAGAGACTCATCACTTCTGAGTGATGTGATAAAATTGAGTTTATTAACTTGGAAAGCAAAGGATGTATTCCTTCCAATCTCACCAAGATATAAATGTCTTATGTCAGGACATCTACCTATCAGGTTGAGGAGGCCATTGCATTAGTTATCTATTGCTGTGTAATAAATGACTCTAAAACTTTGTCACTTTAAACAATAAACATTTATTATCTTACGGTTTCTGTGGGACAGAAATTCCAAAGCAGTTTGGCTGGGGCATTCTATCTTTGGGTCTCTCATGAGGTTGCAATCAAAATGTAAGCCAGGGCTGCAGTCATTGAAAAGCTTGATGGAGGCTGGAGATTTGCTTCCAAAGTAAGTTGCTCATGTGCTGGCAAGTTGGTCCTGACAACTCGTGGTGGGCCTTAGTTCCTTGTCACTCAGGACTTTCAACAATAACCTCGTGACATGGAAAATGACATCCCCCATAGCTAGTAATCTGAGACACAACAAGGCAGAAATGGCAATATCTTTTATTTTTGTAGTATTCTTTTTATCACACAAGCTAGCCATGATTCAACGTGGAAGAAGACTACCTAAGGTCATGGAAATGAGGAGGACCAAGAGGCAATGATTATGGGGGTAATCTTGGAAGGCTAGCTATCACAATCAGTTTTTTGCATAACTATACTTATTATATTCTATGTATTTAATAAGTACGTTTTACTCTAAATTGGAATAACCATTTCTCAGGCTCCATCTTCCAAATAAGAATATCGTTTGTTTTTAGTGTCTTCTTATACAGTGGCTCACAGTTTTTTTTCCCTGTGGGAATTTCTTTTCTGGCTCTTGCGCTATTGAGACCAGATAAACACATTTTTTGTATAAGGAGAATCATAATTTCTCTCATATTTAAAAACATTTTGTGATGATATAGTACATTTGGGTTTCTTCTAAAATGTCTCTGGTTGTGTGTCTTTGCATCTTCCATTTGTCATTTTATTCTTTCTTTGTAGCAGTGAGAATCCATGGATTTAAAAAATCAAAAGGAATATTTTTAGGACTCCATATAGTGTAATTTTTAAACCTATAAATACAGTTTATGTTTATGCATGTCTTCTCAAGTTGTTTGAATAAGAATATTTCTGTAGTCTTATTCCTACACTCTCAGGAATGTATTACAGAAATTATTATCATTGAAAAATTCATTGTTTTTCTGACAGTAACATCTTTTCTGCCTCATTCTTAGAGGAAATTTTCTTGACAGCAGTATTTGTGTTCTATGTCTGGAAATATCTATAAAATATATTCAATTCTCTGAAAATCTTAAAGGAAGAGTTGCTGTGATAAAATTTTTGACACAAATATTTCACATTTCTAGCTTTGACAGTAACTCCATAATTCTAGGGGAGGAAGGAAATAAGAGCACACATATATATTAAAAAGTACATGACATATATTATACACTTCTATATATATATATATATAGATGTGTGTGTGTGTGTGTGTGTGTTTGTATATATGGTTGATGACTTCTCTTTCTAGAAGGCAAGAACTATTCTGGCTTTAGAAAAACATTTCCCCCTGCTGGTGTGGAGTTACAATTCAAGATGAGATTTGGGCAGGGACACAGCCAAACCATACCATGATTCCTTCTGAAGGTGCATCCACACTGGTGAAGCCTACAAGCATAGTAGTTTCCAGAGGTGTTTAATCAAAATAGAGCTATAACAGTTATAAGAAACACTGAAATACATCGCTAAGTTTTCAGAGAGAGCATTGATATATACTCTTCCTACCACATTTCTTCACTTTACTTCAGAAACAGCCTGCAGATCTGTCCCAGTCATTCCATTATGTTTCTGTGTTGAAGGTGTTGCTGGAACAAAGCCCTCAATGTTTCTAGCCCTCTGGATGCTTCTCCTCCATATAAATGTAAAATCACACTCGGGTATTCCCCATCAGGAAAGTTTCCGTTCCTTTGCTTTTCACTTTTTTCCTACTCCTACTCCTCCTCCCCCAATCAAATTCTTATCTCAGCTGCTTTATCCTCCAGAGAGTTAATTCATTTACTGTCTGATAATCTGTTTAATGTGTTAATCTGTCTAGACATATTTCAGGCTTCAGGAGCCTCTAATAAGGTCATGAGTTTTAAACTTCAATATGTATAAGGATCATTAAGAGCTTATTTAAAGGCTGGGAACGGTGGCTCATGCCTGTAATCCCAGCACTTTGGGAAGCCCAGGCAGGCAGATCATTTGAGGTCAGGAGTTTGAGACCAGCCTAGCCAACATGGTGAAACCCTATCTCTACTAAAAATACAAAAAGGCTGGGAACGGTGGCTCATGCCTGTAATCCCAGCACTTTGGGAAGCCCAGGCAGGCAGATCATTTGAGGTCAGGAGTTTGAGACCAGCCTAGCCAACATGGTGAAACCCTATCTCTACTAAGAATACAAAAATCAGCTGGGTGTGGTGTTGCATGCCTGTAATCCTGGCTACTCAGGAGGCTGAGGCAGGATAATCACTTGAATCCAAGGAGACAGAGGTTGCACTGAGCCGAGATGGTACCACTGCCCTTCAGCCTGGGCAACAGAGTGAGATTCCAACTCAAAAAAAGAGAGAGAGAGCTTATTTAAAATGCTATTCCCTACCTCACTCCTATACATTTTTAATCCATAAATCTAAGGTAGGGCTCAGAAACCTGCATTTATAACAAACAACCCCCCACCCCTATTCCCCATGTTACTTATAGAAACGATCCAAAAACCCTTCGTTGAGGAAATGCTATAAAGGAAGACAATTTAGAACTAAGGGAGTCTAGGTTATCAGAAACTACTGGTGACTATAGTTCCCTACTTCTATCTTCAACCTGTTTCTTACAACTACACTTGTAGTTACAGGTTTTCATTTGCTGAAGAGTTGCATAATCCTGTTGTTCACTCTGCAAATCCAGACAAACAACAGTCAACCTTTTCAACAGGCATATAAATCACATCTTGGTTCAGATGGTTTTCATTTTAAAGTCAGATTTTTGTTCTCAAGTCCCGAGAGTTATTCTAGTGGTATAATTGATTCCTGACTTGAGGCTTTTTCCCATTCCATCCTTTCAGTATTGCCTTCCCGCCAGGATTTCAAAGCTCAATAAGCTATCCTTCTCTGAGGTCGCAGACCTCACTCACTGACCCATTCTGCTGAACAAGAGCCTTGATGATGACCCTCCTGAGCTGCTGTTTTTCCTGAGGTGGTTAAAGGACCACTTATATCTTAAAATCTGAGTATTTGGGGATGGAACCCAGAAACACATATGTTTAACAAGTCCCCCAGGTATACTTGATAAAAGAATCATTGGTATTGAGAAGTTTCTCAAAATTGCCTAATGATATAAGTCACCCGGACGCTGGGTGGAAAATATAGTTTCCCAGACATCATTGTCTGGCTAATATGAATGAGGAGGGATGGGCTTTATTTTTGATAAGTGCTCCAAGTATTTCTAATAACTGGGCAGTTTGGAAAACTCTGACATAAAGTCTCGATATAAGGCTTTAATGTAAAGATATCTTTCTAAGTTCAGTTTTATACTAGATTGAACATTAAAGCTAGGAGAATGAAATAGCTAGAATTAGAGAAGTAATCCTCAGGAGATAACAAGTAGCTTATCAAGAAGTCTAGCACTTACATTTTATCTTTCACATGCAAATATCTTAAGTGGTAATGAAGGAATTTTTTAAAATGGGTCCTTATAACAAGAGTGAGTTGTTTCAGTGCCCTTTTAAAAGATGAATCATTCCATTCTTTAAATCATGCTTCAAATTTAGCCTTGCAAATAGCATTTAAATGGGAAAACTTAGGGTATATATACTATAAATATAAAAATAAGCTATTCATATTTGAAACACTATTCTAGGCCAGGCACGTGGCTAACACCTGTAATCCCAGCACTTTGAGAGGCCAAGGTGGGTGGATCACCTGAGGTCAGGAGTTTGAGACCAGCCTGGCCAACATGGTGAAACCCCATCTCCACAAAAAATACAAAAATTAGCTGGGCATGGTCGTGCGTGCCTGAAATCCCAGATACTTGGGAGGCTGAGGCAGGAGAATCGCTTGAACCCAGGAGGCAGAGGTTGCAGTGAGCCAAGATCATGCCATTGCACTCCAGCCTGGGCAACAGGAGCCAAAGTATGTCTCAAAAAAAAAAAAAAGAAGAAGAAGAAAGAAAAAAGAAAAAAAAGAAACACTATTCTAGATATACAACTACTACTGGAGTTTACTTTTAAATATTCTGAGTTAAATACTGGTGGCACAGGTTTTGCCCACAATTCCAATTCCAGTAAACCTGTCCTAAATCTCAGAATAACTTGGAACTTATTAGTAGTACAAATTATGGATTCCTAAAATAAACTCAGAGAATGGGAGGAAGGGTCCAAATTTTGGATTAATAAACCAGTTGCCTGGTGTCTCTGCTCTTATAAACTGTTTAACAATAATAAAATTACAAGAAGTTCTAATATCATGGATTGCAGCCATCCCATAAGAAAATGCTTAAAATATTGAGGAATCTGGAAGAAGACAAGCAGACAGTTTTATCTCCAGGATTGAAAAGAGATAGCAAGAATGTGTGGCAAGGACCCAAAACATCCTGTTTGGGGCATGAAGCCAGGCTGCCTGACCAATTACTTAAACTCTCAGTGCCTGTAAAGCATTTAGAAGAGTGCCTAGCATGTAGGACAAGCTATAAGAGTGTTGGCTTTTCTGTGATAGTGGGGGTTTCCATGTGCCTATCCAAGAAATACTTATGATGGTTAATCTAATGTGTCAACTTGACTGGGCTAAGGGATGCCCAGATAGTGGGCAAAACAATATTTCTGGGTATGTCTGTGAGGTTGTTTCCAGAAGAGATTAGCATTTGAATCAGTAGAGGGAGTAAAGATCTCCCTCAAAAATGTGGGTGGGCATCATCCAATCCACTGAGGGCTTAAATAGACAAAAAGGCAGAGGAAGGGCAAATTCCGTCTCTCTCTCTCTCTCTCTCTCTGTCTCTCTCTCTCTCTCTCTTTCTCTCTCTCTCTCTCCTCTTGACCAGGAACATCCATCTTTTCTTACCCTCAGGCAAAAGATCTCCTGGTTCTCAGGCCTTTGGACTCCATATCTTACACCAGTACAGCCTACCATTCCCTCCATCTCCAGCCTCCCACTCCTATTCTCAGGCCTTCAGACTCTAACTGGGAATTTGCAGACAACATATCATGGGACTACTTGGCCTTCATAATTTCCTGAGCATGAGCCAATCCCGTAATAAAAAATAAAATTCAGGCCAGGCGCAGTGGCTCATGCTTGTAATCCCAGGACTTTGGGAGGTTGAGGCAGGCAGATCACCTGAGGTCAGGAGTTCGAGACCAGCCTGGCCAACATGGTCAAAACTCCATCTCTACTAAAAGTATAAAACATTAACCAGGTGTGGTGGTGGGCACCTGTAGTCCCAGCTACTTGGGAGGCTGAGGTAGGAGAATCACTTGAACCTGGGAGGTGAAGGTTGAAGTGAGCTGAGATAGTGCTACTGCACTCCAGCCTGGGCAACAGAGCATGACTCTGTTTTAAAATGTAATAAAATTTTAGAGTTCTCCAAAGAAACAGAACCAATAGGATATATATATCCTGTATAACCAATATATATCCTATTTTTATATATATATACACACACACACACACACACACACACACACACATATATATATATATATCCTATTGGTTCTGTTTCTTTGGAGAACCCTGACTAATACAATGGTCTGAGAGAGAGCTAGGCCTAATTCTATTAACATAAACAAAGAATGGGGGAAGTTGCAACGTGGATGACAGTGAAAATAGTAGCTAAATTTCAGCAAGTGCCAGGTACTTTGCTGGACAATTCATATAATCTCATCTAATCCTCACATCCTCACAATAGCCCTATAAAGTGGGCCTATTATAATTCCTATTTAAGTATGAGGTTTTTATTATCCTCCTCTTTCCCATCTCCACACCCCAGACAATGTTGTTTCTTACCTCCCTACCGGTACTCACCTTCTCTCTCTCCTCCTCTTCTACTCAGCATGCACACTCTTTGCCTTACCACTTGCCCACAGCTCCCCCATGCCCTTCAAAGTTGGGTTAGAAATGCTTCCTGTTTCCCTGTAATATCCTGTTCATATTTCTATAAACAGGATACATATGATCTTGTATATCATATGATCACATATACAAAATGCTATCAAATTTTCTTTTAGGTATTTCTCTCTGCATTACACTGTGAGATCTTGAGAGTCAGGGCTACTTCTTTTTAACAGCTCTTATTTAGTAATTGGCACATAATACATGTTCAACAAAGGACTCTTATTTCGTAATTGGCACATAATACATGTTCAACAAAGGAAGAAAATATAAAAGATTAGATAAAGGAAATCATTAGAAAAGTACTTAAAACAGACAAAAATTTATTACATGGGACTATCCATATCACAAGTTGGAACTAATTTAAATGTTCAGCAATAGAGATTGGTTAAACGCATTTTATTTTATCCTTAATTTCTATTCCATATTTTTCAAGATATTTAAAGTCATGGAAGAGTGTCACTTTAAACAAGAAGGACACAAAATTGTATCAATAATATTATTGCAATTGTGTTGTGAAAACAGCCATATGAACACAAAATATAAGTAAAAACACTAAAATATCAATAGTAGTTGCATATGGATGGGAATTTGTGAGGAATTTTTATTTTCTTCTAGAACTCTTCTATTTTTCAAATTTTCTATTAAAAACCAAATTATTTTTGTAAGTATTTTTATACAATACACATCCATTTTAGAAAACTCACATAAACAAATATAAAATTGTAAATTACATGTAATCCCATGATCAATAAATAGTGATTTATTGATTGATCAATAGATAGATAAATGTATATAAGATTCTGTTTAAAGGGATAAACATGGTAGCATATAATCAGGGAAGAGCTTTTTTTTTTTTTTCCATGACACCTCTTTCAAAATGGTTCTGGTAGCTCTCTTTTCACCTCCTTTTGTATGCCCTGAGTGGATCCCATGTTTTGCCAGTCACTTTTTGGCTATCAGAACATTTTATCCTTCCCCCTATCTCAGAGTGTATGCAAGGATTAAAGTCCTGTGACAGTGTGGAACTGGAGGGAGGAGAATGTGGCTCTTCCTTCACATGCCTCGTTCCACTTCCTCCTACTTCTTCTGGCTCTGACAAGGGGATTGGATCCAACAAGCAGGAGGGAAAAGAAGAAATGACCTTTTTACTTAGTTGATGCCCTTGTGTCAAGCACCCACTGTCATAGCAGACGATCAAATTCCAGTTCTCTCTTGGGCTGAAGAGCATTATTTTCGTCCTGTTTTGGAAACATTTCCCCACCTCTATGGGCAATTCCACCTGTACTATGATGCTAAAAATACTTTCTAGGATACAAGCACTCCCCACCAGTATCTGCCACCTGACAGTTTACCCACAGCCCCTTTTTGCTGGAGGCCCTCCCTAAGGCAAGTAGCCCTCTTGGGTAAGACATTTTCAAGACCCTTAACACCCTCCTCAGTGGCTATGTGGCTCATGGAATTTACAGATCTTTTCTCCCACCCATCCTGACTGCTGCCCTCTCACAAACAGCCTCCCAAAGCCAAGATTTTCCAAGCAAGAGGCAGTCAACAGTTTTGATCTTCCTTACATTTGACCCAAAGTTCTGGGCACAGGTATCCAGTTCTCTTGTAAAACGTCTCATGCGCCACACCCATGCACCTATGCATCCTCTGCAATGAGTGTCCAGGCTTAACATAAGGAGCTAATGATGGTAGATACTGGGCTACTTTGGCCCACTATATCATAGCAAGTCCTCTGGGACGTGCTTACACCTTTTTTGAAAATTAGTGTGTACTTATTGTCCACTGTCCTCAGCTTTGATGACTTAGTCAGAATTCCATGACAACAGAAAAAGTCTTATTTAATATCTGTTGTGTAATATATTATACTTTTACAAAAATGGGACTATATGTATACATTAATAGGCATTATGTCTCAAAATGTATTGCTGGTCTATTATGCCCCTGGTATTGAGAGAAATAAAAAAAGAATATGATAAAAATCCTTATCTTTTAAAAAGCCTACAATCCAGCAGGGAAGATAAGACATGTGAACAAATAACTGTAATAAAAAGCATTAAAAATGTCATAAATGTGGGGGAAAAAAAAAAAGCATTTCCAATGATAAAGAAAGGGAAGGTTGGGCCAGGTGTGGTGGCTCATGCCTGTAATCCCAGCACTTTGGGATGCCAAGGCCAGTGGATCACCTGAGATCAGGAGTTCGAGACCAGCCTGACCTACAAGGTAAACTCCCATCTCCACTAAAAATACACAAATCAGCCAGGCATGGTGGCAGGCGCCTGTAGTCCCAGCTACTCTGTAGGCTGAGACAGGAGAATTGCTTGAACCCGGGAGGTGGAGGTTGCAGCGATCCGAGATCATGCCACTGCACTCCAGCCTGGGTGATGGAGTGAGATTCCATCTCAAAAAAGAAAAAAAAAAGGAAAAAAAGAAAGGGAAGGTTACTTCCAGTGTGGAGTGATTATTTATTAGGAAGGGTTAAATTTTCAGCCAAATGCTGAAGAATTGGTAAGATCTCAATAGTATAAAATGGAGATGGGGGAACACATATACCAGAGACAAGAAACAATGAATAAAAGCACAGAGACTAAAAAACATAACATTTTTTAAAAGAATACTGAATAGTCCAATTTTTTAGGAATACAATATTCCCCAAAGAACTTGCCATTTTTACAATAATAACAATTAAGGCAGCCTAGACTCCTTGTCATGCATTGATACATTATTAGGGCACTATGAAAACCTTTTAGGACTATGTCATGAGTGGCATCTAGAGAATCTGAACTGTTAATTTGGCAGTGATGAAGTACTGAAGAATTATAAATTATAAAGAAACACCAGGCTGTGCAAGGGCCAAAGGCAAGAAGGAAAGTATCTAGGAGGCATGTACAATAATCGCTGCCTAAACTAGGATGGTGGCAGTGGGGATGCAAAGTAACACACCAATTCAGATGACAATCCAAAGCCTTTTGAGCATTCAGTCCATCAGTCACCCTGATAACACCAATAAAGCCTTGCGGGAGAGGCTTTGGGTTGACTGTTCGCTGGTGATGAAGGATTTGCACTGAGAATACAAATTCCCACTTCTTATCCCCCTCAAGGCCCAGGTAATGCATTTTCAAAGAGCCTGTCTAGTGTTAAGGGTGCAGGCTGAAGTCATAGAAAGAAGCAAAGTTAACTAGCTCATAAGGGAATCCAACTCACCAACAGAAGCAAAGGGTCACAGGTGCATTTCAGGAGGTTTAAACGGCTTGACGGAGGAAAGGGATGGCAAGTTCCTAGCATCTTCTTGAACCTGCCAATAATAGCAAAACATCAAAATGCTCAGGGTAAAATGAAGTGTATTAATTGAGAAGTAACAATAAATGCTACCTGGGGACTGTTAGTATTTAGATGTATGGTGTTAATTTAAAGTGCTATTCAGAACTCAGTTTCTATACTAGATGCCCCAATAATGTGTGCGTCCAAGACCAGGAATTCTTAATATTCTAGGCTACCTTTATTTTTATCATAAAAATATAAAATGTAATGGCTACTAAGATGTTGTAGTACCCAGGACCTGATCCAGCACCGTGTAGCTACTTTGATGTTTTACAAACTTCACTTTGATGCCGGATATAATTAGTGATGAGATGTCTCAAGAGTGGGTCAAAAGGGGAAATAATGAAAAGAGAAGACATCATCATCGACAAATGAAGGTCATCTTTATAGAAACAGAAACACCAATTGTGCGTTACTAGCAGAAAAAGCCATGTGTTTCTTTGATGGTACTGTACTGCCCTCTAGAGACAAGCCTATAACATGCAGCTCTAGCTAAAACCAAACTGAAAATCTTAAACCCAAGCACAATTCAGGCAAAACGGAAAACATATGAAATTCTAGATTAATATTTTCAAAGAACTCCTACCTCAACAGGAAATAAAACTAGCTTCTAAGTCAAATATTAAGATAAGGATGTTTTGAAGTAAAATGTATGCATTTTCCCAGAAATCCGAAATATAACAGTAAATGAATTAACTATGGAACTTGCAGCAGTTTAAAGATCAAGCTATAGGCCGAGTGCAGTGACTCACGCCTGTAATCCCAGCACTTTGGGAGGCAGAGGCAGGCAGATCACCTGAGTTTAGGAGTTTGAGACCATCCTGGCCAACATGGTGAAAACCCGTCTCTTCTAAAAATACAAAAATTAGCTAGGCATGGTCGCAGGCACCTGTAATCCTAGCTACTTGGGAGGCTGAGGCAGGAGAATCACTTGAGCCCTGAAGGTGGAGGTTGCAGTGAGCTGAGATTGTGCCATTGCACTCCAGTCTGCCTGAGCAACAGAGTGAGACTCCATCTAAATAAAAAATCAAAATAAATAAAATTAAATTAAAAAGCTATAAATGGATAAAAAGAATTGGGAATGGGGACAATAAAAGGAAAAGTTTACTGGGATAGCAAGCGCCATTAATGACTCGAATAGCAAAAGATGGTCCAGAAGTTTTACAGAGACAATGAAGTTTACTCAATAACAAGTAGCTAGATTAGTCAAATTATTAATCATTTGCACTTTAAAACACTGTTTGTAAAAATGACCATTAACAGCACTTCATTTTAACCTGAAACAATGCTATATATAATACTACAACCAGACCTCCTGATCAGTCCCCCAGAAAAGACTGCCTCTAAATACTGGTATTAATTGCCAGAGGCTGAAAGCCCCTGACCATCCCTATGGTCTGAGCTTTGGGCTCCACTCACCTATACTAACTCTTGTGTCAGAAATTACAGAAGGTTTAGGGACACAGAAGGAAAGAGAGTGTCAACTGGATGTCATTTGAAGTAACGCTGATCTCTGAAATGTATATGAACTGTTTTCAACTCTTATCCCAGGTCCACGGGAAAAGCTATTGACTCCTAGGATTCCTGAGAACTCCTGGGGGTTCATTATCTCATAATTGCCTTGCATTCAATTTCCTAACTCACTCAATTCTTAGCTCCCAAGTCACTCTCTGATATGAAACTACCCATATTTTTTTAATTTTTTCAAAATACCGCCAGCACAAGGATGAGTGAGAGTCATACTTAATCAAAGATCTGGGAGACAAAGAACCACAGAGCTAATAAACTAACATTGATAGTAGATAACCATTGTAGATAACCCTGTTCTTTAAACTCTAACACGGGAAAATGTGTGCCCTTACCGCAGGACAGAAGCAGATCCAGTCGAGTCAGTCAGCTGTAGTTTTAATTAAACTATTTTACTTCTGATTAAGAGTCAATTAACTCATTCCTTCTTGGCCCAAGGACATGTTAACAACCACCTTCAACTATGTCTTCCAATTCCTTCATATGGTATATTGGAAAAACACTATATTTGTATAGCGCCATATTTTTTTCAATGTGCTATTGTAGTCCAATGAAGTGATTAAAACACACACATACACACACACACACACACACACACATACACACACACAGTTAATCAGAAACTCCCAAACTGTTAAAAGGCATGCAAGGTACCATGGTAGTCAGTCATGCAACGCTAAACACATCCCAGAGTCAGCTTCTTCTGGGCATTTTCTACCTTCTTACACTCTACTAAACTTTGACATTGCTGTCTTTCTGCTTACATAACCTCTCAGCCACCACCAAACTGCAGAACAGGGAGCACAACAAGCATGAGAAAAAAAGTTTCCACAGTAAAAGATGACATGTTAAGCATGAATTCACTAAGATTGAGAAAGCAAAGTTGATTTCTTTTTACTGTAACAGATATGGAGTGAATAAAAAAAAATCTCATAGGCTCCTTCAGATGTCATACATATGATCAGATTTTCTGTTCAGAGCTGTGTACTTGTGGCAAATCCCAACATGAAGAGTTTTATGGATATTAGGCTGGGCAATGTGGTTCAAGCCTATAATCTCAGCACTTTGAGGGGCTGAGGCAGAAGGATATCTTGAACCCAGGAGTTCATGACCAGCCTGGGCTCTATAGACCCACCTCTACAAAAAGTAAAATATTAGCCTGATGTGGTGGCACGTGCTACTCGAGAGGCCGAGGCAGGGGGATCATTTGAGTTCAGGAGATTGAGGATACAATGAGCTGTACTCCAGCCTGGGTGACAGAGCAAAACCCTGTGTCTAAACACAAAAAAACAAGTTACATGGGGGATTCCGCTGTTTGTTATAGCGTCAGGTTCAAATTGGGTCATTTTTTATTATTCCTCTTTTTTACTGCCTTTTTTTGGGTAAGTACAACTTACCTGGTATTTACATTACTTAGTTTCAGCTTATGGCTTTATCTCATAATATCTATTTTTACCACACAAAAATATTCTTTAGATGGGAGGCAGGACAAGGTCTTTTGAATTCCAGGAAGCTCCATGCCTGGATTTGTCTTCACAGAACCCACATGCAGAGTCCTCATGACCTCTAATTAACATCTTAGCTTCAGCACCCGTGGCTACCTTGTGTTCTTCTCTTTACTCAGAGAAGTTGGCCTTCACCTTTTAGATCATCAGACAGTGAAGGCTTCCAAAAGATACTAGCTTTGTTGTTTTTCCTGTCCTGGACAGCAGCATCACCTTTGCTCACCTCAGGCCATCTCCTATAGCTCACATTCTCACAAACATGCTGACTTTGAGACAAAGATTTTGAAGTATTCATTGTGAATAATGACTTTGATTTTGTAACTGTCACAATGAACAAGGAGGACTCTTGGAGTACAATCAGGAAGTAACTTTACTTTTTAACCACCAGTCCTTGAAATATAATCTGTGAAGCTAGATCAACTTCCTTCTCCAGTCAAAAATTAAGGCCAGCTTCACACCTTTCCTGTCCTTTTGAACAATAACAAGAGTTCTTTCCTATAGCAAATGCCTCTGAAATCTGGGTCACATTCCCTGAGCCTATCTC
Organism: Colobus angolensis palliatus; assembly: GCF_000951035.1. Lineage (NCBI taxonomy): Eukaryota > Metazoa > Chordata > Mammalia > Primates > Cercopithecidae > Colobus > Colobus angolensis. The sequence continues at coordinate 4,707,904 of NW_012115799.1, read as the reverse complement.
TGATTTTCTTTTTTGTGTGTTTGCCAGGTTTTGGTATCAGGATGATGCTAGCTTCATAAAAGGAGTCAAGGAGGAGGAGTCCCTCCTACTCAATTTTTTGGAATAGTTTCAATTGAATTGGTATTAGCTCTTCTTTGAGTGTCTGGTAGAATTCAGCTGTGAATCCATGTGGTCTGGGGCTTTTTTTTTTTGATTGTTAGGATTTTTTATTACTGCTTCCATTTTGGAACTCAGCACTGATCTGTTCAGAGTTTCAATTTCTTCCTAATTCAATCTTGGGAGACTATAAGTTTCCAGGAATTTATTCATTTTCTCTAGATTTTCTAATACGTGTGCATAGAGGTGTTCACAATAGTCTCTGAGGCCCTTTTGTATTTCTGAAGGATCAATTGTAATGTCATTTCTGATTGTGTTTATTTGAATCTTCGTTTTTTCCTTGTTAATCTAGCTAGTGGTCTATTGATCTTGTTTATCCTTTCAGAGAACCACCTTTTGGTTTCATTGACTTTTTGTAGAATATGTATATTTGGATCTCAATTTTGTTCAGTTCTGCTTTGATTTTAGTTATATCTTTTCTTCTGCTAGCTTTAGGGTTACTTTGTTCTTGTTTTTCCAGTTTCTGTAGGTGTGATGTTAGATTAATTTTCTAACTTTTTGAGGTAGGTATTTTGCACTATAAACTTTCCTCTTAACATTGCCTTGCTGTATCTCAGATATTTTGGTATGTTGTGTCACTATTTTTATTTACTTCAAAGCATTTCTTGATTTCTGCCTTAATTTTGTCATATACCCAAAAGTCATTCAGGAGCAAGTTGTTTAATTTCCATGTAATTGTGCAGTTTTGAGAGATCCTCTCAGTATTGATTTCTATTTTTATTCCACTGTAGTCCAAGAGTATGGTTGGTATGATTTCAATTTTTAAAAAGTTTATTGAGACTTGCTTTGTGGTCAAGTATGTGGTCAATCTTAGAGTATACCCCCTATGCAGAAGAGAAGAATATATATTCTGTGGTGGATGGGTGGAATATTCTATAAGTATCTATTAGTTCCAATTGGTCAAGTGTAGAATTTTAAGTACAGAATTTCTGTTAGTTTTCTGCCTTGATAATCTGTCTAACACTATCAGTGGGGTATAGAAGTCCCATATTATTACTGTGTGGCTAGTTCAGTTTTTCTGCAGGTCTAGAAGTACTTGTTAGCTGAATCTGGGTACCCCAATATTGGGTGCAAATACATTTAGGATAGTTAAGTCCTCTTGTTAAATTGAACCTTTTATCATTATGTAGTGCCCTCTTTGACCTGTTTTACTGTTGTTAGTTTAAAGCCTGCTTTATCTGATATAAGAATAGCAACCTCAATCTTTATTGTTTTTTTGTTTGTGTGGTAGATCTTTCTCCAACCCTTTACTTTGAGCTGATGGGTGTCACTGATAGCAGACAGATGGGTCTTTTTTTTTTTAATCCAACTTGCACTCTGTGCCTTTTAAGTGGGGCACTTATGTCCCACTTTTTACTTTTATGAGATCTACTTCTTTTTAGCTTCGACATATAAGTGAGAACATGTAGTGTTTAACTTTCTGGTCTCGTCTCATTTCACTTAACACAATGTCTTCCAGTTCTATCCACGTTGCTGTGAATGACAGAATTTCATTTTTTTGTGGCTGAATAGTAGTCTATTGTATATATTTTCATCATCCATTCATCTGTGTTGGACACCTAGGTTGATTTCATATTTTGGCTATTGTGAAAAGTGGTGCAATAAACATTTGTGTGCAGATGACTCTTCGATATACCTGAGTTCCTTTCCTTTGGATAAATGTCCAGAAATACTTTGCCCATATTTTAATCAGGTTGGTTTTTTAGCTATTGAGTTATTTTAGTTCCTTATTTATTTTGGATATTTAGCCTTTATCAGTTGTGTGGTTTGTAAATATTTTCTTTCATTCTGTAGGATGTTTCTTCACTCAGCTGACTGTTTTCTTTGCTGTACAGAAGCATTTTAGTCTGATGCAGTCCCATTTGTCTAGTTTTGCTTTTGCTGCCTATGCTTTTGATGTCTTATCCAAAACAATCATTACCCAGAGCAGTGTTAAGATGTTTTCTCACATGTTCTCTTCTAATAGCTTTTAAGTCTTATTTTCTTTGTCTTTAATATATTTTATATTTAATATATTTTAGTTCTTGTATATGATGTGAGAAAAGGGTCCAATTTTATTTTCTGTGTATAAACATCCAGTTTTCTAAACAGCATTTATTGAAAGAGACTGATCTTTTCCAGTTACACAATATCCTTGCCACCTTTGTCTAATATTTATTTGACCATAATGTTTGCACTTACTTCTGGGCTTTCTATGTTGTTCCATTGGTCTACATATCTGTTTTTGTGCCAGTATCATATTTTTTAGGTTTCTGTAACTATGTAATGTATTTTGAAATCAGGGTGATACTTACAGCTTTATTCTTATTTCCTAATATTGCTATGGCTAATCAGAGTCTTATGTGATTCAATAAAAAATTTTAGGGTTTTTTTTTCTATTTCTGTGAAATATGTCATTGGAATTTTGACAGGGAATGCATTGAGTCTATAGATTATTTTGAGTAGTATGGACATTTTAATAACATCAATTCTTCCAATCCATCAAGATGGGATATCTTTTCATTTATTTGTGTCTTCTTTAATTTCTTTCATCAATGTTTTATAGTTTTCAGTGTAAAAATCTAACAACTTCTTGGTGAAATTTATTCCTAAGATTTGAGTTTTTTGTAGGTATTAAGAATAGGATTGTTTTCTTGGCTTCTTTTTCAGATAGTCCATTGTTAGTGAATAAAAATGTTACTGATTTTTGTATGGTGTGTTTGTATCCTGCAACTTTATTGAAGTCATTCATTGGTTCTACCAGTTCTCTGCTTGTGTCTATAGGGTTTTCTATATATTAGGTCATATTATCTGCAAACAGACAATGTTACCTCATTCTTTTCCATTTGGGATGACTTTTATTTCTTTTTCTTGACTTACTACTCTGGCTAGGACTTCCAATACTATTTTAAATAGAAGTGCTGGCTGGGCATGGTGGCTTATGTCTGTAATCCCAGCACTTTGAGAGACCAAGGCAGGTGGATTACCTGGGGTCAAGAGTTCGAAACCAGCCTTGCCAACATGGCAAAAACCCGTCTCTACTAAAAATATAACAATGAGCCAAGTGTGGTAGCACACGCCTATAGTCCCAGCTACTTGAGAGGCTGAGTCAGGAGAATAGCTTGAATCTGGGAGGCAGAGGTTGCAATGAGCTGAGATCACACCACTACACTCCAGCCTGGGCAACAGAGCAAGACTCCATCTCTAAAATAAATAAATAAATATGGTGAGAGTTGGCATCCTTGTCTGGTTCCTGAACTTTGAGAAAACACTTTGAGCTTTTCACTATTAAGTTTAATGTTAACTGTAGGTTTGTCATATATGGCCTTCAATATGTTGAAGTCCATTCCAACTTGTTGAGCAATTTTATCATGGAAGGATGTTGAATTTTTTCAGATGCTTTTTCTGCATCTGTTGAGATGATTGTAAGATTTTTATCCATCATTTTGTTAATATAGTGTATCATATTTATTGATTTGCATACATTAAAGCATTTTCATATCCCAGGGATAAATTGTACTTGATCATGATGTTTAGTTTTTCTAGTATGATGTTGAATTTGGTTTGCTAGTACTTTGTTGAGGATTTTTCACACCTATGTTAATTAGGGATATTGGCTTATAATTTTCTTCTTTTTATAGTGTCCTTGTTGGGCTTTGGTATTAGATAATGCTGGCCTCAAAAGTTTGGGAATATTTCTTCCTCTTTAATTTTTTGAAAGAGTTTGAGAAGAATAGGCATTAATTATTCTTTAAATGTTTTACAGAGCCAGCACACCACTTCAGATGGACACATGTCTTCTTGTTCGATCACCCTGGAAAACACAGGTGCCAAGGAAAGGGAAGAGCAGAAGTAGCTTCCAGAGTGGGTGAGAGGACTCATCAAACATCTAAATGTGCCCTTTGGTGATGGACTAAAGCTGCTGCAGGTAAGCTAGAGAACCACTTCATTTGTACACCTAACATGACATTACTTAGCCTTCACTTGATGCAAATAAGAAATTTATGGCCCACTCCTGCTTCCAGGGCACAGAGAAGGCACCAAGACCTGTGCCTACCAGCACCCCACCCCTGACACCACCTCCAGTGCAATGGCACACATAGTCACCAGCAGGGGCCCCTTGCCACCATCAATTGCATTGTCTCCACCACTGTGGTGAAGACTCACAAGAGGCAGGCACCCCAACACACACTGGTTCTCTGCCACAGCTGCTACTACAAGGATGGATCCCACTGTCACTGCACTGTGAAATGCTGTGGCTGAAACCACTCATTAGAGTGTAGTAAATAGTCACCAGCAGGGGCCCCTTGCCACCATCAATTGCATTGTCTCCACCACTGTGGTGAAGACTCAAAAGAGGCAGGCACCCCAACACACACTGGTTCTCTGCCACAGCTGCTACTACAAGGATGGATCCCCCTGTCACTGCACTGTGAAATGCTGTGGCTGAAACCACTCATTAGAGTGTAGTAAATGGTCTGGGAGCACTTCACCCCGACCCCAGCACAGTAGATTCCTAACCTCAAGGAGACAGAGAAGAAAGTTGGGGCCCAGTGCAAGTACCCCAGAGTTAGAGCATACAGTCCAGGAGTTGGGAGCTGAGTGTTGGCCCCCTAAAATCTCCCAGAAATGAAATCAGTTGGCTGAATTCACCTTATACCACAATCAAACCCTCAAGTTCATCAAATAGGAAAAAAAGAAAAAAATCCAAAGGTCAGCAACCTCAAAGATTGAAGGTGGATAAGCTCACAAAGATGAGAAAGTATCACCACAAGAACTCTGACAACACAAAAAGCCAGAGTGCCTTCTTTCCTCCAAACAACCGGCTCAATGGCTAAATGACAGAAATAGAATTCAGAACATGGATAGGAATGAAGATCATTGAGCCACAGGAGTACATTGAAACCCAATCCAAGGAAGCTAAAAATCATATTAAAACAATGTAGGTTTTGGACTGCAGGAAAGACTTTAAAAACAAAAAATTAAAATTAAAAGAAAACACTGCTGGAGCTGACAGACAAAATAGCCAGTAGAGAAAAAAATGTAACTGGCCTGATAGAGCTGAAAAACAGACTATAACAATTTCATAATGCAATCACAAACATTTATAGCATAATAGACCAAGTAGAGAAAGGACTATCAGAGCTCAAAGACTAGCTTTCTGAAATAAGACAATCAGACAAGAATAGAGAAAAAAGAATGAAAAGGGATGAAAAAAACCTCCAAGAAATATGAGATTACATAAAGGGAGCAAGTCTATGGCTCACTGGTGTTCTTGAAAGAGAACCAACTTGGGGAGAGTGGAACCAGCTTGGAAAATATATTTCAGTATATTATCCATGAGAACTTCCCCAACCTAGCCAGAGAGGCCAACATTCAAATTCAGGAAATGCAGAGAACACCAGTAAGATACTTCACAAGAAAATCATCCCCAAGACACATAATTATCAGATTCTCCAAGGTCTACATGAAAGAAAAAAATGTTACAGTCAGCTAGAAGAAAGGTCATCTACAAAAAGAAGCCCATCAGACTAAGAGTGGACTTCTCAGCAGAAATCTTACAAGCCAAAAGAGACTGGTGGTCAGCATTCAACATTCTTGAAAAGAAAGAAATTCCAACCCAGAATTTCATATCTAGTCAAACTAAGTTTCATAAGCAAAGGAAAAATAAGATCCTTTTCAGACAAGCAAATGCTGAGGAAATTCATTACCAGCAGACCTGCCTTAAAAGAGCTCCTGAAGGAAGTGCTAAATATGGAAAGTAAAGACCATTACCAGACACTACAAAAACACACTGAAGTACACAGACCAGTGACACTATAAAGCAACTACACAAACAAGTCTGCAAAACTACCAGCTAACATCATGTTACCTCATGCACACATACCAATACTACTCTTAAATGTAAATGGGCTAAATACCCCAATTAAAAGACACAGAGGAGTAGGCTGGATAAAGGACCAAGACCCATTGGTATGCAGTCTTCAAGAGACTCATCTGACATGCAATGGCACACATAGGCTCAAAATAAAGGGATGGAGGAAAATCTACCAAGCAAATAGGAAACAGAAAAAAAGCAGGGGTTGCAATCCTAGTTTATGACAAAACAGACTTTAAATCAACAAAGATCAAACTAGACAAAGAAGGGCATTACATAATAGTAAAGAGTTCAATTCAACAAGAAGATCTAACTATTCTAAATATGTATACATCCAACACAGGAACACACAGATTCATAAGTTCTTAGAGACCTTTGAAGAGACTTAGACTCCCACACAATAGTAGTAGGAGAATTTAATAGCAGTAGGAGACTTTAACACAATACTATTAGGAGATTTTAATATTAAACAGATCAAGACAAAAAATTAACAAAGAAACTCAGGACCTGAACTCAGCACTGAATCAAATGGATCTGATAGACATCTACAGAACTCTCCACCCCAAAACAGTAGAATATTCATTTTTCTCATTACAAAATAAGACCTACTCTAAAATCAATCACATAATTAGAAGTAAAACAGTCCTCAGCAAAAGCAAAAGAACTGAAATTATAACAAATAATCTTTCAGACCACAGTGCACTCAAATTAAAAATAAAGACTAAGAAATTAACTCAAAACTATACAATTACATGGAATTTGAATAACCTGCTCCTGAATGACTTTGGGGTAAATAATGAAATTAAGGCAGAAATCAAGAAGTTCTTTGAAACTAATGAGAACAAAGATACAACATACCAGAATCTCTGGGACACAGTTAAGGCAGCATTAAGAGGGAAACTTATAGCACTGAATGCCCACATCAAAAAGTTAGAAAGATCTCAAGTTAACAAACTAACATCCCAACTAAAAGAACTACAGAACCAAGAGCAAACAAATTACAAAGATAGAAGAAAGTCAGAAATATAACCAGAATCAGAGCTGAACGAAAGGAGATTGAGACATCAAAAAAAAACATTCAAAAGATCAATGAATCCAGGAGATGGCTTTTTGAAAAAATTAAAATAAAATGGATAGACCACTAGCTAGACTAATAAAGAAGAAGGGAGTTTTCTCTTTAATAACACAATCAGAAATGACAAGGGAGATATTACCACTGAACCTAAAGAAATATAAACAACCATCAGAGGGTAGTATGAACACCTCTATGCACACAAACTAGAAAATCTAGAAGAAATGGATAAATTCCTGGACACATGCAACTTCCCAAGACTGAACCAGGAAGAAATTGAATCCATGAAAAGACCAATAACAGGGTCTGAAATTTAGTCAGTAAAAAATAGCCTACCAACCAAAAAGAAGCCCAGGACAAGAAGGATTCAGAACTGAATTCTACTAGATGTACAAAGAAGAGGTGGTGCCATTCCTGCTGAAACAATTCCAAAATATTGAGGATGAGGGACTCCTCTCTAACTCATTCTATGAGGCCAGCATTATCCTGATACCAAAACCTGGCAGAGATACAACCAAAAAAGAAAATTTCAGGCCAATATCTTTGATGAACATTGATGTAAAAAATTTTCAACCAACTACTGGCGATTTGAATCCAGCAGCACATCAAAAAGCTTATCCACCATGATCAAGTAGGTTTTATCCCTGGAATGCAAGGTTGGTTCAACACAAATCAATAAACATGATTCATCACATAAAGAAGACTAAAGACAAAAACCACATGATTATCTCAACAGATGTCGAAAGGGCTTTCAATAAAATTCAACATCCATTCATGTTAAAAACTGTCAACAGGCTGGATGCAGTGACTCATGCCTGTAATCCCAGCATTTTGGAAGGCTAAGGCATGTGGATCACTTGACATCAGGAGTTTAAGACCAGCCTGGAAAATATGGTGAAACTCCATCTCTACTAAAAATACAAAAATTAGCCAGGCATTGTGGCATACACCTGTAATCCTAGCTACTTGGGAGGCTGAGGCAGGAGAATTGCTTCAACCCAGGAGGCAGAGGTTTCAGTGAGCCAAGATCATTTCATCGCACTCCAGCCTGGTGACAGAGTGAGACTCTGTCTCAAAAGAAAACTGTCAATTAACTAGGTATTGAAGGAAAATACCTCAAAATAATAAGAACCATGTATGAAAAACACACAGTCAACATCATACTGAATGGGAAAAAGTTGGAAGTCTTCCCTCTTTCAAAACTGGCACAAGACAAGGATGCTTTCTCTAACCATTCCTATTCAACATAATATTAGAAGTCCCAGCCAGAGCAATCAGGCAAGAGAGAAAAACAACAGCATCCAAATAAAAAGAGAGGAAGTTGGCCAGGCATGGTGGCTCATGCCTGTAATCCCAGCATTTTGGGAGGCTGAGGCGGGCAGATCACCTGAGGTCAGGAGTTCGAGAACAGCCTGACCAAAATGGAGAAACCCTATCTCTACTAAAAATACAAAATTAGCCAGGCATGGTGGTGCATGCCTGTAATCCCAGATACTTGGGAGGCTGAGGCAGGAGAATTGCTAGAACCCAGGAGGCAGAGGTTGCGGTGAGCCAAGAACATGCCATTGCACTCCAGCCTGGGTGACAAAAGTGAAATTCCATCTCAAAAAAAAAAAAA
>NW_012115799.1:4693938-4698528 GCF_000951035.1 Colobus angolensis palliatus | reverse complement strand
GCCATACTACCCAGAGCAATTTATAGATTCAATGCTATTCCCATTAAACTACCATTGACATTCTTCACAGAACTAGAAAAAAACTATTTTAAAATTCATATGGAACCAAAAAAGACCCCTAGTAGCGAAGGCAATTCTAAGCAAAAAGAACAAAGCTGGAGGCATTATGCTACTTGACTTAAACTGAACTAGGAAACTAGAGTAATCAAAACAGTATGGTACAGATACATAGACCAATGGAACAGAATAGAGAACTGAGAAATAAGCCTGCACACCTACAACTATCTGATCTTCAACAAACCTGACAAAACAAGCAATGGGGAAAGAATCCCCTATGCAGCAAATGGTCCTGGGATAACTGGCTAGCCATATGCAGAAGATGGAAACTGGACCCCGTCCTCACCCCATATACAAAAATTAAATCAAGATGGATCAAAGACTTAAATGTAAAACCCAAAACTATTTTTTAAAAAACCTGAAAAACAACCTAGGCAGTATGATTCTGGACATAGAAATGGGTAAAGATTTCATTATGAAGGCACCAAAAAATTGCAACAAAGGCAAAAAAAATGACAAATGGGATCTAATTAAACTAAAGGGCTTCTGCACAGCAAAGGAAACTATCAACAGAGTGAACAGACAACCTACAGAATTAGAGAAAAACTTTGCAAACTATGCATCTGACAAAGGTCTAATATCCAGCATCTACAAATAACTTAAATTTACAAGAAAAAAACAAATAACCCCAACAAAAAGTGGGAAAGGACATGAGCAGAGACTTTTCAAAGGAAGGCATACATGTGGCCAACAATCATATGAAGAAAAGCTTAACATCACTGATCATTAGAGAAATGCAAATCAAAACCACAATGGGATACCATCTCACAACAGTGAGAATGGCTATTAAAAAGTCAAAAAATAACAGATACTGGCAAGCTTGTGGAGAAAAAGGAATGCTTATACACTGTTAGTGGGAGTTTAAATTAGTTCAACCACCGTGGAAGACAGTGTGGCAATTCCTCAAAACCTAGAAACAAATACCATTAGACCCAGCAATCCCATTACTGGGGTATCCCAAAAAATATAAATTGCCCTATTATAAAAACACATGCACATGTATGTTCATTGTAGCACTATTCACAATAGCAAAGACATGGAATCAACCTAAATGCCCACCAATGGTAGACTACACTGAGAAAATGTGGTACATATACACCATGGAATACTAGGCAGCCATAAAAAAGAACAAGATCATGTCCTATGCAGGAACATGGATGAAGCTGGAGGCTATTATCCTTAACAAACTAACACAGGAACAGAAAGTCAGCCACATGTTCTCACTTAGAAGTGGGAGCTAACTGATGAGACCACATGTACACATAGAGGGAAATAACAAACACTGGGGCCTGTTGGTGGGTGGAGAGTGGGAGGAGGGAGATAATCCAGAGAAATAACAAATGGGCATGAGTCTTAATACCTGGGTAATGAAATATTCTGTACAACCAACCCCCATGACACAAGTTTACCTATATAACAAATCTGCACATGTACCCCTGAACCTAAAATAAAAGTTTAATAAAATAAATGTTTTATAGACTTCACAAGAGAAGCCATCATGTTCCAGGCTTTTCTTTGTTGGGAGATTTTTGACTACTGATTCAATCTCCTTATTTATTGGTCTATTCAGATTTTCTATTTCTTCATGATTCAGTCTCAATAGATTATATATTTACAGAAATTTATCTATTTATTCTAGGTTATTCAATTTGTTGGCATATGATTATTCATAGTAGTATTTCATGATCCTTTGCATGTTGGTGGTATTAGTTGTATCCTCTTATATATACAGTTTTATTTATTTGGGTTTTTTTCTCTTAGTCTAACTAAAGATGTGTCAATTTTGTTAATTTTTTCAAAAACATAACTCAGTGTCAGATCTATTTTATTGTTTCTCTAGTCTTGATTTCATTTATTACTGCTTTGGTTTTCATTATTTCCTTCCTTTTTCTGACTTTGGGCTTAATTTTTATTTTTTCTAGTTATTTGAAGAATAAAATTGTGTACTTGAGATGTTTCTTTATTCTTAATACAGACATTTATGTCTATAATCTTTCCTCTTAGTTTTGCTAAATCCAATAAGTTTGGGTATGTTTTCTTTCCTTTGTCTCGAGATTTTTGTTTTCCTTTAGATTTCTTTTTTAACCCACTGCTTCTTCAAGACAGTGTTGTTTAATTTCCACATATTTATGAATTCTCCAATTTTTTCATGTTATTGACTTCTATTTTCATACCATTATGGTCAGAAAAAAAAACTTGATATAATTTCTATCTTCTGGAATTTGCTAAGTCTTGTTTTGTGGCCTAACGTATTATCTATCCTGAAGAATGTTTCTTGTGCCCTTAAAAAGGACATGTGTTTTGCTGCTATAGTATTACATGTACAGAACACACAGTGTCTGTTATGTTAGTCTATAATATTGTTCAAATTTTCTGTTTTTTAATTGATTTTATTTCTGGATGATCCACCCATTGTTGCAAGTTGGGTATTGAGTGCCCTACTATTATTATATTACTGTCGATTTCTCCCTTCAGTTTTGTTATTATTTGCTTTATAAATTTAGGTGGTCCAAAGTTGGGTGCATATATATTTACAATTATTATACCCTCTTGATAAATTGACTCTTTATTATTATATAATAATCTTCTTTGTCTCTGTTGACAGCTTTTTACTTAAAGTCTATTTTGTTTGATAAAAGTATAGTCACCCCATGCTGTTTTGGTTACTGTTTGCATGAAATATCTTTCCCTTCCTTCACTTTCAATTCATGTGTGTTCTTACAGCTAAAGTGAGTCTTTTGTAGGTAGCATATAGTAGGATCTTGGTTTTTTTATCTAGTCAGCCACTTTGTCTTTTGATTCAAGAATTCAATCCATTTGCCCAGTTCCAAGATGGCCAAATAGGAACAGCTCCAGTCTACAGCTCCTGGAGTGAAGGACACAGAAGACAGGTGATTTCTGCATTTCCAACTGAGGTACCAGGTTCATCTCATGGAGGCTTGTTGGACAGTGGGTGCAGCCCAGAGAATGTGAGCTGAAGCAGGGCAGGACATCACCTCACCTCACCCAGGAAGCACAAGGGGTTGGGGAATTCCCCTTCTTAGCCAAGGGAAGCCATGACAGACAGTACCTGGAAAATCGGGACACTCCCACCCTAATACTGCGCTTTTACAATGGTCCTAGTAAATGGCACACCAGGAGATTATATCCCACGCCTGGCTCAGAGGGTCCCACTCCCACAGAGCCTCGCTCACTGCTAACACAGCAGTCTGAGATCGAACTGCAAGGAGGCAGTGAGGTTGGGGGAGGGGGCGTCCACTGTGCTGAGGCTTGAGTAGGTAAACAAAGTGGCCAGGAAGCTCAAATTAGGCAGAGCCCACCGCAGCTCAAGGAGGCCTGTCTGCCTCTGTAGACTCCACCACTGGGGGCAGGGCATAGCTGAACAAAAGGCAGCAGAAACTTCTGCAGACTCAAACGTCCCTGTCTGACAGCTTTGAAGAGAGTAGTGGTTCTCCCAGCATGGAGTTTAAGATCAGAGAACAGACAGACTGCTTCCTCAAGTGGGTCCCTGACCCCTGAGTAGCCTAACTGGGAGACATGTCCCAGTAGGGGCCGACTGACACCTCATGTAGCCGGGGGTACCCCTCTGAGACAAAGTTTCCAGAGGAAGGATCGGGCAGCAACATTTGTTGTTCTGCAATATTTGCTGTTCAGCAGTCTCTGCTGGTGATACAAAGTAAACAAGGTCTGGAGTGGACCTCCAGCAAACTCCAACAGACCTGCAGCTGAGGGGCCTGACTGTTAGAAGGAAAACTAACAAACAGAAAGGACATCCACACCAAAACCCCATCTGTACATCACCATCATCAAAGACCAAAGGTAGACAAAACCACAGAGACAGGGAAAAAGTAGTGCAGAAAAGCTGAAAATTCTCAAAATCAGAGTGCCTCTTCTCCTCCAAAGGCACGCAACTCCTCACCAGCAATGGAACAAGGCTGGATGGAGTATGACTTTGATGAGTTGAGAGAAGAAGGCTTCAGATGATTAGTAATAACGAACTTCTCCGAGCTAAAGGAGGATGTTCCAACCCATCACGAAGAAGCTAAAAACTTGAAAAAAGATTAGACAAATGACTAACTAGAACGAACAGCATAGAGAAGACCTTAAATGAACTGATGGAGCTGAAAACCATGGCACGAGAACTATGTGATGCATGCACAAGCTTCAGTAGCCGATTCGATCAAGTGAAAGAAATGGTACCAGTGACTGAAGATCAAATGAATGAAATGAAGGAAGAAGAGAAGTTTAGAGAAAAAAAAGAGTAAAAAGAAATGAACAAAGACTCCAAGAAATATGGGACTATGTGAAAAGACCAAATCTACATCAGATTGCTGCACCTGAAAGTCATGCGGAGAATGGAACCAAGTTGGAAAACATTCTTCAGGAAATTATCTAGGAGAATTTCCCCAACCTAGCAAGGCAGGCCAACATTCAAATTCAGGAAATACAGAGAACGCCACAAAGATATTCCTC
>NW_012115799.1:4691052-4692093 GCF_000951035.1 Colobus angolensis palliatus | reverse complement strand
CCTAATAGACATCTACAGAACTCTCCACCCCAAATCAACAGAACATACATTCTTCTCAGCACCACATCACACTTATTCCAAAATTGACCACATAGATAGAAGTAAAGTACTCCTCAGCAAATGTAAAATAATAGAAATTTTAACAAACTGTCTCTCAGATGACAGTGCAATCAAACTAGAACTCAGGATTAACAAACTCACTCAAAACCACTCAACTACATGGAAACTGAACAACCTGCTCCTGAATGACTACTGGGTAAATAACGAAATGCAGGCAGAAATAAAGATGTTCTTTGAAACCAATGAGAACAAAAACACAACATACCAGAATCTCTGGAACACACTTAAAGTAGCATGTAGAAGGAAATTTATAGCACTAAATGCCCACAAGAGAAAGCAGGAAAGATCTAAAACTGACACCCTAACATCACAATTAAAAGAACTAGAGAAGCAAGAGCAAACACATTCAAAAGCTAGCAGAAGGCAAGAAATAACTAAGATCAGAGCAGAACTGAAGGAGATAGAGACACAAAAACCCTCCAAAAAAATCAATGAATCCAGGAGCTGGTTTTTTGAAAAGATCAACAATATTGATAGACCGCTAGCAAGACTAATAAAGAAGAAAAGTGAGCAGAATCAAATAGACGCAATAAAAAATGATAAAGGGGATATCACCACCAACCCCACAGAAATGCAAACTACCATCAGAGAATAGTGTAAACACCTCTATGCAAATAAACTAGAAAACCTAGAAGAAATAGATAATTTCCTGGACACTTACACTCTCCCAAGACTAAACTAGGAAGAAGTTGAATCCCTGAATAGACCAATAGCAGGCTCTGAAATTGAGGGAATAATTAACAGCCTGCCAACCAAAAAAAGTCCAGGACCAGACAGATTCACAGTCGAATTCTACCAGAGGTACAAGGAGGAGTTCGTACCATTCCTTCTGAAACTATTTCAATCAATAGAAAAAGAGATAATCCTCCCTAACTCATTTTCTGAGGCCAACATCATCCTGATACCAAAGCCTGACAGAGA
>NW_012115799.1:4683481-4686061 GCF_000951035.1 Colobus angolensis palliatus | reverse complement strand
AAAAAAAAAAAAACATGCAACAGATACAGAAAAAATAAAAAGCAAGATATTAAATCATACCACCAGAAAAAATCACCTTCACTAAAAGGAAGACAAGAAAAAAGGAAAGAAGAAAGCAAAGGCCAGAAAACAAATAATGAAATGGCAAGAGTAAGACCTTGCTTATTAATAATAACATTGATTGTAAATGAATTAAACTCTTCAATCAAAAGACATAGCCTGAGGCCAGGCTGGGTGGCTCACGCCTATAATCCCATCAGTTTGGGAGGCTGAGAAGGGCAGATCACTTGAAGTCAGGAGTTCAAGACCAGCCTGGCGAACCTGGTGAAACCTCACCTCTACTAAAAACATAAAAACTAGCCAGGTGTGGGGGCACATGTCTATAGTCTCAGTTACTCAGGAGGTTAAGGCAGGAGGATCGCTTGAACCTGGGAAGTGGAGGTTGCAGTGGACCAAGATCATGCCACTGCACTTTAGCCTGGGTGGCAGAATGAGACTCCATTAAACAAACAAAAAAAAAAAAGACATAGACTGGTTAACTGAATAGAAAAATAAGACCATTGATCTGTTGCCTACAAGAAACACACTTCACCTATAAAGACACATGTAGACTAAAAAACTAAGGGATAGAAAAAGGTATTCCATGCCAATGGAAAACAAAAAAAAGAACAGAAGTTACTATACTTACATAAAACAAAATAGATGTCAGGATAAAACTATAAGAGACAAAGAAGATCACTATATAATGATAAAGGGGTCAATTCAGCAAGAAGGTATAACAATTTTAAATATATATGCACCCAACACTGGAGCACCAACATATGTAAAACAAATACTATTAGAGCTAAAGAGAGGGAGAGACTCAAATTCAGTATTAACTGGAGACTTCAACACCCCACTTTCAGCATTGGACAGATCTTCCAGAAAGAAATCAAGAAGAAAACATTGGACTTAATTTGCACTCTAGAACAAATGCACCCAACAGATATTTACAGAACATTTCATCCAATGACTACAGAATACACATTCTTTTTCTCAGCACATGGATCATTCTCAAAGATAGACCATATGTTACAACACAAAACACATCTTAAAACAGTCAAAAAATTGAAATAACTGCAAGCATCTTCTCTGACTATGATAGAATAAAACTAAAAATCAATAACCAGAGGAGTTTTGGAAACTCTACAAATACATGGAAATTAAGCAATATGTTCCCGAATTACCAGTGGGTCAATGAAAAAATTAAGAAGGAAACTGAAAAATTTCTTGAAACAAATGAGACACACAACATGCCAAAACCTGTGGGATATAGAGAAAGCAGTACTAAGAGGGAAGTTTACAGCTATAAGTGCTTATGTCAAAAAAGAAGAAAAATTTTCAATCAACAACCTAATAATACACCTTAAAAAACTAGAAAAGTGAAAGCAAACACAAATTAGTAGAAAAGAAATAATAAAGCTATGAGCAGAAACTAATAAATTTGAAGTGAAGAAAACAGTACAAAAAAAAATCAATGAAAAAAGTCATTTGATTTTTTTTTTTTTTTTTTTAAGATGGAGACTTGCTCTGTTGCCCAGGCTGGGGTGCAGTGGCAGGATCTCGGCTCACTGCAACCTCCACCTCCCAGGTTCAAGTGATTCTCCGGCCTCGGCCTCATAAGTAGCTGGGACTACAGGAGTGCACCACCACACCCAGCTATTTTTTGTATGTTTAGTGGAGATGGGGTTTCACCATGTTGGCCAGGCTGGTCTCAAACTCCTGACCTCAGGTCATCTGCCCACCTCGGCCACCCAAAGTGCTGGGATTACAGGCATCAGCCACCGCTCCTGGCCTATTTTTTTGAAAAAATAAACAAAATCAACAAAGCCTTACTCAGACTAACCAAGAAAAAAAGAGACAAGACCCAAATAAATAAAATCAGAGATGAAAAAGGAGACATTACAAGCAATACCACAAAAATTCAAAGGATCATACGTGGCTACTATGAGCAATTATATGCCAATAAATTGAAAAACCTAGAAGAAATGGATAAATTCCTAGACATATACAACCTACAAAGACTTAACTGTGAAGAAATCTAAAACCTGAACAGACCATTAACAAGTAATGAGATCAAAGTCATAATAAAAAGACTCCCAGTGAATAAAAGCCCTGGATTTTACAGTTTCATTGCTAAATTCTACCTAACATTTAAAGAACTAATACTAATCTTACTCAAACTATTCTGAAAAGTGGAAGAGGAAAGACTACTTCCAAACTCATTCTATGAGGCCATTATTATCCTGTTACCAAAACCAGACAACACCACATCAAAGAAAAGAAAACTACAGGCCAATATCACTAGTAAATATTGATGCAAAAATCCTCAACAAATACTAAGAAACCAAAACTGACAAAACATTAAAAAGATCATTCATTTTGGCCAAATAAAGTTTGCCAAGGAATGCAAGGATAGTTCAACATATGTATATCAATTAATGTGTTACAGTGTATCAGCAAAATGAAGGACAAAAAACATATAATCATTTCAACTGATGCTGAAAAAGCATTTGATAAAATTCAACGTCCCTTCATGAT
>NW_012115799.1:4676782-4681291 GCF_000951035.1 Colobus angolensis palliatus | reverse complement strand
CCCAGCTACTCCGGAGGCTGAGGCAGGAGAATGGCGGGAACCCGGGAGGCGGAGCTTGCAGTGAGCTGAGATCCGGCCACTGCACTCCAGCCCCGGCGACAGACAGAGACTCCGTCTCAAAAAAAAAAAAAAGAAAAAAGAAAAAGAAAAAAAGAAACCTTGAAGTTTGAGAGTCTGTATTTTAACCCCTTAAGAACTGACAAAATAAGAGATCATAAGAGTAATGGAATGGACTTTGAACTTTGTGGCAATATGATACCAAATTATAAACAAGACCTAAGGCCACGCCAAACAAGGTTTAAGTCGCGCACCCCTACACTTAAAGACTAAAGCATGTTTTAACTGCCACAGATTTTTCTTTTTCTCTAGCAGCTAATTAAGCACTGGCCTTGAGGTAAGCAATACTAAAACAACTGCAGCTCATCAATCACCAGACACTGACTGACACCTCTGTTCTTCAAACCACAACTGTAGCTTTGATTGGACAAGAGGCCGACTTTAGTAACTTTCTCCTGATAAGAGACCACTGACCCTAGACTGGTTCTGGCTGGTTTACAAAGGCTATACTGAGTGCCTTCACTCCGACATATGAGGCCCAACTCTATAATGCACTTAAATGTTAAGTCTCTACCCTAAAGTGAACATGGGATGCATGTAACATGCATGTTTGCTTACTATGCTTGCATGCTCCGCTTTGTGAATATCTATAGCTCCTCCTATAACCTGTTGATTATGTATACTTAGCTAACCCATTTGACATAAATCCCTGTTCCACCTTTCCCTCCCTCTAAATGCTTGCTTTCTGTCTCTGCTGGAGGCTATGCTTCCTAGCCTGTCAGGATGGCCAGCCTGCAAACTGCAACCCTTTATAAAAAATAAAACTCTCCCATCTCAAAATAAATAAATAAATAAATAAATAAAATAAAACTCTTTTTTCTAACTTTGTACATCTCACGAATTTAAGTTAACAGAATCTTACAAGGTCTTTTATCTGTTTCTGAACTCTTAACAAAAGGCTTAC
The DNA here is from genome assembly GCF_000951035.1 of Colobus angolensis palliatus. Taxonomy (NCBI): domain Eukaryota; kingdom Metazoa; phylum Chordata; class Mammalia; order Primates; family Cercopithecidae; genus Colobus; species Colobus angolensis. The sequence goes on along the minus strand of NW_012115799.1, from coordinate 4,680,270 downwards.
AATCACATCCTTGGATTTATTTCTATCTTGAACTAATGTTTTCTAATAAGACCTTAGGATTTTATCTTTGCCCTGCAGCTCTGTCTTACTTTGAGCATCTTCTGCTGGGAGAAAATAACAACAAGAAATAGTTTCATTTTCAGATCTAGTTCCTACATAATTCTTCTAAATTCTGTTTGAAAATTGAATAATTTCTTTAGTGTAGATTTGTCTAGCCAGACCTTATGATACATAGTTCAAAAACAAACAAAAAACAGTTGATACTTTCAAAGTTCTTCCTGGGAATCTAGGCCAGATACAGCAGTTCATTAAATACATTTTCTATTTGCTGTGTTATCACATTTGCTAAACCATCTGCCATGACATGACAAGGGCCTCCTTTCCTCTAGCTTCCAATAACATTTTCCTTACTTGCCTTGAAGCCCTCATTGACAACCTCCTCAATGCCTGTCAGGATTCTACTAACAGTCTCCTCAAAGCTCTTTCAAGTTCTTCCTTACATCTTGTCCCAAAGGCAACGCCCACGTTTTAGGTTTTTATTACAATGGCACCCCAAATTCTGTTCTACTTATCTAATGATGTATAAATGGGCTTCAAAAAATAGTTGCTTAGAACAATAATGATTTTATTATATCTCGTGATTAAGAGAATGAGAGATTTGGGCAGTTTTCAGCTGGGTGATCTTTTTACTCCTTTTAGTATCAAGGGAGGTCATCAGTAGTATTTACCTGGTGAATAGGAAGTGTGGAGGATCTGGAGACCTTCACTCATATATCTGGCATTGTGGCAGGAATGACTAGAAGGCTGGGCTCAGCTGGCTCCGCTGACCAGAATATAGCCTCTCCAGGATAGGGGTCTTCTCACATCATGGCTCAGGGCTCTAAGAGCAAGTATTCAAGTGAATAAGGCAGAAATTGCATGGTCTTTTACGACCTAGTCTCAGAAGCCATGGAGTTTCATTTTTGCTGTACTCTGTAGGTCAAAGTCTACTAGTCTACCCAGATTCAAGAAGAAGGAACAAAGACCCAATGTCTCAATGGAAACAAAGTAAAAGAGTATGCAGTCATTTTTAAAAACCATCCTAGCAGACTGCACTACAGAAAATGTTAAAGCAAGTTCTTCAAACTGAAGTGATAGCAGAGGGAAACTTAGATCTATGCAAAGGAATAAAGAGCACCAGAAATACTAAACATGCAGGCAAATAAAAAGAACACTTTTAGTGAACTAAAATCTGATTTTTCCCTTATTTGCTTACTTTACTTTCTGTGATGTGAGGGAGAAAAGGGACCCAGCCCATGTGGCTTCACACTGGGAAAAAGCGGCACCCACTGTTTCCTAAAATTTAGAGCTAGAAGGGACTGGAAAGAGCTGATCCTATCCCTGAATTTTTAGAATCAAATTCCTGTATCACAGTTGAAATGATTGTCAAAGGTAAGAACATAATGTTTGTCCACTGGGGGAACATTCTGTTGGGGATACCCGAAGGAATATGTGAATTTGAAGATGTGAATTCTATTTTTGGAAAACTTAATGCAACAGAGTCTGATATAATGGCAAATGACGGCTGCTTCTGGGACTGAGTCCCCACGACTACCACTTTCTTCTGAATAATTACTGGAAAATATATCTAGACTAAAGTTTATGACTAAATTTAGGGCCTGTATGTTCTGATTTTCCTCCAGATAATAAGGCTATGAGATCTACTGAATTGAATTGATTTACAGAAATTAGATTTTCATGCCCTCCCTCGTTGTTACTGTTGTTTATACAGCTTACATATTTTCTAGAGCAGGAATCTTCTTTTTTTTTTTGAGACGGAGTCTGGCTCTGTCACCCAGGCTGGAGTGCAGTGGCCGAATCTCAGCTCACTGCAACCTCCACCTCCCGGGTTCACGCCATTCTCCTGTGTCAGCCTCTGGAGTAGCTGGGATTACAGGCGGCCGCCACCACGCCTGGGTAATTTTTTTGTATTTTTAGTAGAGACGGGGTTTCACAGTGTTAGCCAGGATAGTCTTGATCTCCTGACCTTGTGATCCGCCCGCCTCGGCCTCCCAAAGTGCTGGGATTACAGGCGTGAGCCACTGCGCCCAGCCTCAAAGTCCACTTTTAAGCACACGATATTATGAATATTAAAAAGCATGTATGCTCCCCAGAAAAGGCAATTCAGCATTTTCAGAAAGAGCATTTGGTAATATTCAACGCATAAAGAGACTGTGCTTGGGGCCATCCACTCTCCAGATTTTCAGTGTTTCCTGGCTTTTCAACTGTTGATCAGAATAGCTACAGAAGGCATCTAGGGATCTGACATAATAACCCTTACCTAGATGTTTGATGTGAAGATGTCAATGAAGGCAGTGAAGTTAGAATTCATAAATTCCATGCTCTGGAAAGAAGGGGCCAATTTACTGCAGCTCAGCTGAACTGCTTACTGATGTTGCTGATCTTCTCAAATCTGTGGCTATCATGATGCTCTTTGCACTGGTAATGGGAAATAACCAAGAATGTAGCTCTTTCAAACAGCAGAACTTCATCGACTTCAAGAATTTGAGCAAAATTCCTTGTGTTCATCTTCAGCTGCTGAACATTCAGAATCAGCTGATAGGCAATACTGAACCAGGCTTTGTAGAGTTTTTCATCCCAGGTGGATGTTTGCAAATAAGCACACTCTACTGGGTGAGACAAACAAATCAAGTCCAGGTATGGATGAGGCTCCAACCATACTGTTCAGAGACTCTTGATCTGAAAACCTGTGAACTAATCCAGCCACTGCACTCCAGCCTGGGCCACAGAGCGAGACTCCGTCTCAAAAAAAAAAAAAAAAAAGAAAGAAAACCTGTGAACTAGCAAGACAAATTACCTATCCCATACATGGCCAACATATAGTGGTGGGACAGGAATAGAATAACTGCAGTAAATATTTCCATTAAATAAAGGAGGAAAATAGGAAATCACCGATCCATTGAAATTCTAAAATCTACCTGGGCATATGTTACTATTAGCAGTTAGGCCTAATCCTGCTTTCTGAGAATGATTTTCTATGATTTTTGGCTCTTCCCTTTGGGATCTTGGTTTTGCCCTCTCAGACATTCTTTTCTGCAAGAACTGTTCAGTTTTCGCAGATGAGTAGCCTCCTCAGCCTGCTGCCTGCTCATAGAAGTTTGAGGGTCCAGAAGTTTTTTTTGACTTCCTATAGTCTCTGGTGTATTTTTGTTTGTTTGTTTGTTTTAATGTGAACTGACGTAATGACTTGTCAAATTTTGCAGATTCTTTTGTGTATCAACTTATAATCGATTTTGTTAGGTAAAAGCCACATCCACAAATATCTTCTAGATAGGCCCTTTTCTACCTCAGGCTCCCTGTGAGGCTGCTATGGGGCAATGCCCTTAAGATTCTTAGAAACCTTGAAGTTTGGCCGGGCGCAGTGGCTCAAGCCTGTAATCCCAGCACTTTGGGAGGCCGAGACGGGCGGATAACGAGGTCAGGAGATC
>NW_012115799.1:4675847-4676732 GCF_000951035.1 Colobus angolensis palliatus | reverse complement strand
GATACATATCTCCAGTGCTAGCATACTGTCTGATATATGGTTGACGACTGATAATTTATAAAATGGCATTTGGCAACTAATTTTTTTTTTTTTTTTAGACGGAGACTTGCTCTGTCGCCCAGGCTGGAGTGCAGTGGCACAGTCTCGGCTCACTGCAAGCTCCACCTCCCGGGTTCATGCCATTCTCCTGCTTCAGCCTCCCAAGTAGCTGGGACTACAGGTGTGTGCCATCATGCCTGGCTAATTTTTGTATTTTTAATAGAGATGAGGTTTCACCATGTTGGCCAGGCTGATCTCAAACTCCTGACCTCAGGTGATCTGCTCGCCTCGGCCTCCCAAAGTGCTGGGGTTATGGGCATGAGCCACTGTTCCCAGCCTAGAGTAAAATTTTTAAAAATTAAATTATCTGAATTCTTATTAATTTTAAAAATTAAATTATCTGACAATTGAGGAAAAAGTAATAAACTATCTTCTGCTATTTGCCATCATCTACTTATGGGTATGAAAACTGGGCTAGACTTCTAAGTTAGGTCATAAAAGGGCATGCAGTGTCTGCCCTTGTTCACTGAAACACTTACTCTCTTAGAGCCCTGAGCCTCCGTGTAAGACTACCATGCTGAGGAAGCCACATTCTGCCAACAGAGCCAGCTAAGCCCAGTCTTCTGTCAACGGCAACTTTCAAGAATTTAAGGAGATCATCATGAATACATATTGAAAGAGGATTGCGTCAGTCATTTCAGGCATAAAACCTGGTATTAAGAAATCATATTCATGATCCCTCACTGCAGATGGTACAGTTTGAAAAACTGTTTGGCAGTGTCTACCAAAGTTGAACATATAATACCCTAAACTCAGTAATTTCACTTCTTTTTTTTTTTTTTTTTT
>NW_012115799.1:4672055-4674727 GCF_000951035.1 Colobus angolensis palliatus | reverse complement strand
TAATACAAAAAATTAGCCGGGCGTGGTGGCGGGTGCCTGTAGTCCCAGCTACACAGGAGGCTGAGGCAGGAGAATGGTGTGAACCTGGGAGGCGGAGCTTGCAGTGAGTTGAGATCGTGCCACTGCACTCCAGCCTGGGCCACAGAGCGAGACTCCACCTCAAAAAAAAAAAAGAAATCAGCATAATCATTACTCTTGGGATGGGAGGTAATGAAAGGAAGGGGAGGTTGGGATGCTGGTAATGTTCTGCTTTTTGATCTGGGAGCTTATTACATAAGTGTGGTGGTTTTAAAACATCCACAGATGCTCTGAAACTCTGTCTATCAAAAGGTGAAACACAATTCTCTCCCCTTGAATACAGGACTGGCCTTAGTAACTCGCCTCTAGCAAATAGAATGCACTAGAACTGACACTGCATGACTTCGGTTACTAGGTTAGTGAGAGGGTTTGGATTTGCGTACCTGCCCATATCTCATGTCAAATTGTAATCCCCAATGTTGGAGGTAGGGCCTGGTGGGAGGTGATTAAATCATGGGGGCAGATTTCTCCCTTTCGTGCTATTCTCATGACAGAACTCTCACAAGATCTGGTTGTTTAAAAGTGTGTGGCACCTCCCCACTCTCTCTTGTTCCTGCTCTGGCCATGTAAGATGTGCTGGCTTCCCCTTCTCGCTTCCACCATGATTGTATGTTTCCTGAGGCCTCCCCAGAAGCCAAGCAGATGCCAGAATCATACTTCCTATACAGCCTGCGGGACCACAAGCCAATTAAACCTCTTTTCTTTATAAATTATCCAGCCTCAGGTATTTCTTTATAGCAATGTGAGAACAAACTAGCACAGTTAGAAAAGGCAATAGAGCTTCCACCTGGCTTTCCTTCTTGGGACACTCACCTTAGTACCCAGTCACCATGCTGTAAGAAAGTCACAGAGCCACATGGAAAGACCATTTGTAATTATTCTGGTCACAGAGGCAGCTACCCAGATGACAGGTAGTATCAACAACCAGTCAATGAGCGAAGGTGATATAGTTTGGATTTTTGTCCCCTCCCAAATCCTATGTCCAGTGGTAATCCCCAAAGTTGCAGAAGGTGTCTGGTGGGAGGTGATTGGATCATGGGGCAGACCTCCCCCTTGCTTTTCTTGTGATAGTGAGTTCTCACAAGATCTAGTTGTTTAAAAGTGTGTAACACCTCCTCCTTCGCTCTCCTCCTCCTGCTCCAGCCATGTAGGACATACCTGCTACCCTCTTGCCTTCTGCCATGATTGTGTTTCTTTGAGGCCTCCCCAGTCATGCTTCCTATACAGCCTGCAGAACTGTGAGCCAATTAAACCTCTTCTTTATATATTACCCAATCTCAGGTAGTTACTTATGGCAATGCAAGAACAAACTAATACAGAAGGAGACTTTGGATTCCAGGCTCCCAGCTTTCAAGCTATTTCAGCCCTGCCTAAATTTCAACTTCATTGGTAAAATAAATGTTGCTATTTTAAGCCACTACCTTTTGGGATAATTTGTCATGCAGGTAGTATACTTAATTGGAATACACATCACGTGTGTTCACTTTGAAAATTCACTGAGCTGTATAATTACAATATATACACCTTTCCTTAGGTATATTGTAATTAGGTTTAAGTAAAGATGTGAAATAAAAATCATATCATGGAAATAAGCTTTTATTTATCAAGTTTTTAGATGAATTTTATTGAGAAGTTTTATATAAATTCAACATTCCATATAATCCCTAATACTTTGCTTGTTCTTACAATGACATAAAGAATATGTAAATTTTTTGCCACACCTCATATAGACATCAGTTTACTCATATCCCTCAGTTTATCCTCACACATTGCCTGATTCTCATCATTTACCATGTATGAACTTTTAAAAAGTTTGGACACATTACTGTAGCAGACATCTCCCTAGCACTATTTTTTCTTCTTCTGTTAATAGGTCTTCATCGTCCTTTGGGAAACCATCTCCCCCCTTTATCAATCAAGGTCTTGTCTTTTGTCTTGCCTTTTCTATTTTTTTCTTTGAGACAGTCTCACTCTGTTGCCCAGGCTGGAGTGCAGTGGCATGATTAAACCTTACGGCAGCTTCAACCTCCTGGGTTCAAGCCATCCACCCACCTTAGCCCTGAAGATGCTAGGACCACTGGCACGTGCCATCACATCCGGCTAATACTTTTGATTTTTAGTAGAAATGAGGTCTTGCTACGTAGGCTGGTCTAGAAGTTCTGGAATCAGGCAATCCTCTCACCTTGGCCTCCCAAAGTGCTGTGATTACAGGCATGAGCCACCATGCCCAGCTGTATTTTCTTTTCTTGAATTTTCTTTAAATTAATTTTATTATACCTCACATCCTTCCAATACATTTTAATTTTCTTTAATTCTATTATATCACTCCTCCTTCCAATAAATTTCCTAATTAAGTTAACAATATTGGTCTCTAGTCTTTGCAACCAAAGAACACTTACTGATACATATCTCCAGTGCTAGCATACTGTCTGATATATGGTTGACGACTGATAATTTATAAAATGGCATTTGGCAACTAATTTTTTTTTTTTTTTAGACGGAGACTTGCTCTGTCGCCCAGGCTGGAGTGCAGTGGCACAGTCTCGGCTCACTGCAAGCTCCACCTCCCGGATTCACACCATTCTCCTGCCTTA
>NW_012115799.1:4661279-4671155 GCF_000951035.1 Colobus angolensis palliatus | reverse complement strand
ATCACAGTGATGGTTTCAAGGGGGTATACATATGTCAAAACTGATAAAATTATACACTTTAAGTATGCTCTATATATTCTATGCCAATTATACTTCAGTAAAGATATCTTTACAAACCCTACAACTTAGATGTCAGATTTTGAAGACAGTGGAAAAGATGCAGAATGGAAATTTCAGTTAAAGGCCTCAGTGATGTTTGTGAATTATCCACGTATTCACGGAATCCATGTTTCCCTCAGCTAACTGACACTCGGCAGAGTTTAATGAGCAATCTCAATACTGTTTTCCAGAAATGGTGTCATCCACCATATTATGGCTGTTTTCAGGAAGAGAATGACCTAATCAGTATAAAATGAACTCCATGTCTTGTGAGGGATTTATAATTAAACACATAATCCACATTTACAAACATTTTTAAAGGGCTTTTCTACCTGTTGGATAGGATTAATATTGAGAGTGAAGTTTTCGCAAGTTTTCCAACACACTAGTTTGTTTAATCTCTAAGAGCCTCAGTTTCCTCATCTATAAAACACCATAAGAAATAAGAAAAAACAGGAAACCAAAAAGAGCAGGCTTTGCCAGAACTATTAATTATTCTTTTTTGGGCAGAGCCAAAACTCAAGAAATGGATGTCTGTCTTCCATTTCTAGACTTTTTTAGACAGATCCATGAGGAAGTTTCCCTCCATAGCTTTAGCCTACTACCACACTGGCCAAGAAGGCATCCAGCTTCTCCCAGGCTGAGCCTGTGACTGAGAACCACAATGATTTACTAGGACGGCCCTGAGCTCTCTCATCAGCCTCATGAGTTCTGAAGGTTAGAGCTAACTTTCCAGACCCTCATTATTTGTTGAAAGGCTGGATAGGGAAAAATCTCAACCAGATCTCCATGTCTACTTACAAGTAGAGGTAGTTTTTGCAGGGTGGCATGTGTTCTCCAGATGCAGAGCCGTATAGGGCCTTGCCTCTTTATGGGAGATACAAAAACTAGGCCCTAATGAACAGAAATAGTGTTTGAGCCCACAAACTAGCATTAAGTTGTACTAATTTTAATTTCCAGCTCTGTCACTTGCTGTGTGGGACCTTATTATCTCCCAAACCCAATTTTTTCAACTTTACAATGGAATTAAAGCAATCTAATTTTTCAAAATGGGGTTAACTTTCACTGTAAATTACAACATATTGGCCAATAATTAACTTGAACACTAAAGCTGGCATTTAACAGATTAATTAAACTGTTTGCTAAGTAAATACTTAAATCAAAAGCTTAAAAACCTGTAATTTACTGAGAAAACAAAGCTTTCTTTCTCGGTTAAGAATTTGAGAAAACAATACCCAGAAGCAAACTAAAATCAAGTCCTAAAATGGTACAAACCTCAAAAAGCCAATCAGGTTTGCCAATAAAGCTCCGCCTCCGTGCAAACCCTGCCCACTTCCGGCTTCCCCACCCACCTTCTAACACTGGAACCCCGCCCCTCTCTGCGAGGTCCCGCCCCCCACACCTGATCCTGGATCCCATTGGGCGAATCTGGATGCTGTATACACACCCGACACACGCACGTTAGGCTGGGGCGTCTTCGCGCCTGCGCAGCTGCGCTGTCAGGCGGCTGGAAACGGGGCGGGTTGGGGGGAGGGGGCGGAGGTCGTGCGGAATCTTCCTCCGTAATAAGAAGCGACGTGTCCCGCTGTCCTGGCTCCGTGGGTCCAGGGGGATTGGGCCTGGGCGCTGGAGCTGCTGTGGCTCCCGCCGCGGCGGGTGCCATGGAGGCCGTGCCAGAGCCCAGAACTCACGCCGGGGGAGGCCGAGACAGCCGGCGGTACTCATAGATGAGGCGGCGGCGGCGGCGGCAGCAGCCCGGGCTCTCCATGAGCAGGCGGCGGCGGCGGCGGGTGCGGCGGCACCGGCGGTTTTCGGTCCCCGGGGAGGTACGAGGAGTCGGCTTCCTGGTGGACGCAGACTGGCCAGTGTGAGAACGCCTTCCGCGGCCCGGCCCTCCAGCCCATTTGCCCGCAGTCCTGGGCACTCGGCGGGGCACTGCCCGGACAGAGGCGGGGGCGCCCAGCCGACTCGCGGGCCCCTTACTCGGAGACCCGCCCGCCTCGGTGCCAGGCCTCCCGGGCGCGGCTGCCCAGGGCCAGGGTGGGCGTGGCCGGAGCGTGGGGGCTCCCCGGGGGCGCACGCCTCGCGTCTGTCTTGCTGCTGTCCGGAAGCCCTGCGCTGTTGGGAGCGGTAGCGCGTGGTTGTGTTTTAGAGGCGTATTTCGGGCGCTGATTTGAGAGGGGACCTTTAGCACCCCTGAGTCCCTAGGGAGTCTGGCATTCAATGCCATGGGCAGTTGGTGGGATCCTCACAGCTACCTTGGGGTACCGATTGCCTCCCTTGGAAGTCACCACGAAAGAAAGATGTTTTGCCGAAGAAATAGAGGTCAGGAGAGTTTTCCAGGTTTATTCAAATTGGAGGGCCTGCTTAGCCCGGAGAATAAAGCCAGTGGAATACATCTCCAGTCCTTCCAATTACAGTTCCTAGCTAAACAGCTAAGACAATTTTAAGTAAAGCTCTTTACAGCTATCTTTCCATCATTTCTCCCCACCCCCCATTTTTATTGCAATTTACTTTGGAACAAATCACCAAGTTCATGATGAAATTAGTATCCTCTAGTTCTTCCAAACCTTCCCTCCTCCCGTTTTTCCCAGAGAAAGACTGGAGTTTCATGCCATATATATCATAGTTTAATTCTCTTAGAGTGTGACTATTGCTTTACAGAGCTAGTTACACTTCATTTGGTCATGTCTAAAGATAATTTGAAGAAAATATCCTAGAGATTTATGCTTCCTTTCCAATGCACTATTTTAGGAATCTGAACTCAGGCTCTTTAAGCAATCTTAAACCTTGCTACAAAGTTCTTTGAAATTCAACGGAAATAAACCATAAAGTTGTTTTCGTTTATTGAAGTATTTGAATGCCTAATTGTTTTTTTTAAAATATTTGTAAGCAAAACGTGTCAGTTTCTAGTAAGAAGAAACTGAGTTTGTGTTTTCCTAGGCTACAGATTTGCCACACCCTCTTCTTCCTAAGTGGATGACTAGAATCAATGTGTTGGCCAACTAGATATAAACTTCCACTCTTCATACTAAATATAGTTACTGGATATTTTAGAATCCACAATGTCTTGCTTCAAACTGAAAGCACTGTGTTCATGTGTGTTTAATATATTGCAGAAGTGAATTTTTACTCGTGTTGCAGAATGTTTTCAACTTAGTTTCTTACACAAATAAAACACGTAGGACTGCAGCTTTATTAAGTGTTGAGTTCATGTTGTGTTGGGGAGGATGCAGTACTTGAAAAGATGGTCAAAATAAGACACTGATCTCAGTCACTCATTTCTCTGTTTCCGCTCCTCAGATGCCTCCCTTTTTTCATAACAATAATTCTCCACAAAAGTAACCTTGGAAAACATTATGATGTTGTTAGTTTATTTGCTTGTCCCAAGTAAAGTGAAGGAGTTTTTTCAATACAATTGCGAAAAGAACTCATTTCTTTCAAAAATAGGTGCGCTATGTAACATACATATAACACAACATATTTATTAAAATACTCGCCGTGGCTTTAAAAACAAAGTGCCTAGTGGTCCTCAAGATTGGGGAAAAGTGCCAGTTTGAAAAGGGAGGATGCTTTGGTTCATTCCCAAAACATGCATAGAGAATAATCAGGATATTTATCAAGTTCTGAATCAGATCTTCATAGCATAGCCTCTGTAGTTAAAAATTATAGTATATCTAAATTGCACAATTAATAGCACAATTCTGAGTTGCAGATAAAAATCCCAAAGTAATTAGCAATATTAGAAGATTGATTTCATGATTACTCCTCATGCTGTCTTTCAAAGCTAAATGTCAGAATTAGTCTTAGTCTATATAGCAACAGGAGTTTTTTTTTTTTAACATAGTTTTTCTATACAACAGATAAAATATGTAGTATGGTTAATACAAAGATTACGGAATAGCTATTATTCTGTACCCCCAATTAAGAGATCCCATTATATTAGTTTCTTAAATGGAACCACCCATATTAACAAGAAAATGAAGCAAGCACAGCCTGTATTTTGGAAGGAGGAGGAGGTTTACATTAGGAATATGCCTAACCAAACAATTTATGTTTTTAATAGCTTTATTTTCGTTTAGAAATTTTTTTTTTTTTTTTGAGATAGAGTTTCACTCTTGTTGCCCAGGCTGGAACGAGATGGCGTCATCTCGGCTGGTGCAATCTCGGCTCACCGCAACCTCCGCCTCCCGGGTTCAAGCGATTCTCCTGCCTCAGCCTCCTAAGTAGCTGGGATTACGGGCATGTGCCACCACGCCCAGCTAATTTTGTATTATTAATAGAGATGGGGTTTCTCCGTGTTGGTCAGGCTGGTCTCGAACTTGCGACCTCAGGTGATCTGCCCACCTCGGCCTCCCAAAGTTCTGGAATTACAGGCGTGAGTCACCACACCTGGCCTCAGGATTTTTTTTTAATTACAGGGTTTCCCTCTGTCACAGATAAAATCTGCAATGTAATTGATATAAAGACTATCAAATGGCCATCTGTGCCTCAAAAAAAGACTGAAACTTCTTAAATGATCTTTCCAGAGAGCATGCATAGTGCCCAAAAAGTGGCTCATTTAAATTTTTTTGCTATGTTGGGAGGCCTAATGACACATTTGATTTGAGTCTTTAGATAGATTTATTTTCATTTAAACATACTATGCATTTAATATACAAAGTTACAAGTTTATGTGTTCTGTTTTAAACTTTTAAAATGTAGGATGAAGACACTGTTTGAAGAGATCAAAGCATCAATTAAAAATAACTATAACCAAGATCGATCATTTTGGAGGCCTGTTCTTCCTTGGGGGGGTGTTTTTACTATCAAAGCTGGCCGCAAAGCAGTATCCTGTACACCGCTCTATGTTGAAATAAGACTGAAAAATACCTGCACCATAGATGGATTCTTGATGTTATTATATGTCATTCTTAATGAAAATGAAAATTTCCCTAGGGAACTCTCTCTTCATTTTGGTAGAGAGTTTGTAGACTGTTTTCTTTATTTAATGGACACCTACAGTTTTACAACTGTGAAGCTACTTTGGATTTGGGACAAGATGGAAAAACAGCAATACAAATCTGAAGTCCATAAAGCTTCATTAATAATTGATTTGTTTGGGAATGAGCATGATAATTTTACCAAAAATCTTGAAAATCTCATGTCTACCATTCAAGAGAGTTACTGTTCCAACTGGCGATGCCCAACTCGAGTGCAGGAGGATCAGCAGCGCACAATTAATATAAAGTAAGTTGGTCTGTTTTGTCACATACTTTTTTTTTTAATGAATGTTGCCTTAGATATGTAGTCGTGTACCCCATAATGACATTTGGTTCAACAGAGGACCACATATGCCATGCTGGTTTGTAGGATACTGTATATTTAGTATACCTTTCTATGTTTAGGTACACAAAGACTTACCATTTTGTTAAAATTGCCTACAGTATTAAGTACAGTAACACACTGTATGGATTTGTAGCCTAGGAGCAATAGGCTTTACCGTATAGCCTACATGTGTAAAAGGTTACACATCTAGTTTTGTGTAAGCACATTCTAGGATGTTTACACACTATGAAATCATCTAAGGATACATTTCTCAGAATGTGTCCCCATTGGATGACAAATGACAGTATTGCCAAAGTACTCGTTAAAGTACAGAGCCTTTATAATTACTTATGCATGAAGCAATCACACAAATGCAAGATTCTTCTACAGGTCGCCTGAAAACAGTGTCACAGCCAGTTACATCCAAACATCTTGTAATTACTTTACAAAACCAGCTGATAACCTTGTCAGGAGCAGAGTAATGAATTACTCAGTATGAAAAATACATTACTCTTACTTGAATTTACTAATATGACAATAGATGATTCTTAGTGTCACAAATTTAACCTCTTTAAGAGTGCTTTATACTGTTTTGAAATGTTTTGCCTTTTGAATAGGTCTTTGTCAGGAGGGCTAGTTACACATGAACAAGAAAATTAAAAATATTCTTTCATATCTTGGCCAAGACATAATTATAGACAGAAACCCAGAACTTGGCATCTCACACGTGGAGATGTGGATGTAAGCAGCTTTTATTTTGAACAGAAAAGGTGCAAGGAGCCAGATGAGTGTTTTTGGCTTTCAGAAAAAAGGCAGATCTCCCACCTGGTAAATGATAGGGACAGAGTCCAAATTGGCAAGCCCTAGTGGAGTGTTGGGAAACATTAAAGCCTCCAAGGGACATGAGCTGGAAAGGGGATAATTGCCAGTGAAAGAAAAACAGACCCAAACACATTGTTGGCAGAAAGGTATTTGGCCCTATGGTCCAGAAAAACAGCCTGATAGATTGTTCCCATTTGGAAATGTACCTCACATACCCTAATTTGTTAAACTTATATTTCTCTGAAATATATTTTGTCTATTTTCCTGCATTGCTAATTTGAAATATCTAGCAATGGAAATAATTTTCAAGTCATAAAGACAACTCAGAAGTGTTGCAGTGATCATAGCTCACTGCAGCCTTGAACTCCCGGGCTCAAGTGATCCTCCTGCCTCATGCCTCACCACCTCAGCCTCTCCAATGTATATGCCACCATGCCCAGCTAATGTTTTATTTATTTATTTTATTTTTTTGAGACAGGGTCTCACGCCATCTCCCAAGCTGAAGTATAATGGTGTGATCACAGTTTACTGCAATGTTGACTTCCTGGGTTCAAGAGATCCTCCTGTCTCAGCACCCCCCAAGTAGCTGGGACCAGGGGAATGCACCACCATGCCCGGCTAATTTTTGTATTTTTTTTGTAGAGATGGGATCTTGCTATGTTGCCCAGGTTGGTCTCAAACTCCTGAGTCACCACCTCAGCTTCCCAAAGTGCTGGGATTACAGGTGTGAACCACCACATCCAGCCTAATATCTTGTTTTTTTAAAAGTAGTTTCTTTTCATCTGTAAATATTTTGAAACTATAATGACAAATTTATAATTCTATATTATATTTTATACTATTTAATAAAATATTTTCCATCATACTCTATAACTTTTAAGGTTTTGCCTACTTTTTTAAAAATCCTATATTTAAAGCAACCTCTGAAATAATGTAGAAAAAAAAATTTTTAACAGATTAGGTACCTGAGGCCAAGAATGATTATTACTTATATTTAATCAGGTAACTAATCAGCTGCTCCCCTGATTCTGGGTCCTAGTTCCTTCCCACAAGACCAGATTGCCTCGTTTGAATCTTCTCACAGATGTTTCAGATTAACGTAGCAGCAACTGGATATATCAAGATTGTTTCTACAAAAATATGTTTCTTTGAAAATTTCATAGTTAGTGTTTATTGAGTTCAACTTGTTACTATCTGCAAGAAATTCCAAATGTGTAATAGAGGTTATACTTGGTATAATTGGTTTTGCTAATAAAATACTGAGCTGTAAAATTTATTATAATAATATATTAAGATATAAAATGTTGAAGCAGTTCTTACATGCATTTGAAAATTATTGTAGTCCTCCCCAAGAAATTCCACATGGAAACTTGATAAGACTGGCTGTGGATGAGTTATTCTGTTCTAAGATTGGACTCTGTGAAGAGCACGGGTGAGTATACGATAGACATTTAAAATGACAGTATGTGTTTATAAGGAAACATAGGAAGATGTGCTCCTTGAAGTACTTCATGAATCTTATTAACCTAGTTTACTATGACATTTTACAGTGTTTTTGTTACGGAGTATATCACTACATAGAATATGGTACTACAGCTGATTGATGAATACAAAGCAAATACCTTTTCTTTTTTTCCCCCCACTGCTGAGTAGGTACAATAAAACCTTGGTTAACCGGAACCCAGCTAATCGGGACCCTCAAATATCTGGATTTTTTTCTACACTCCCCATTTAGGAGAAAGAGGTAAATGACAACTAAAAAACTTAACCTAGTAAAAGTTGAGAGAAGCAGAACATATTCATCCCAATCTCTTAAAATTTTCTGTGACTACATTATTGTATAATGAGAATTAATATTTAGAAGGATGATCTTATAGCTGATTAATTACAAAAGGAAAGATAAAAATACATTCTGTTAATTTACCTATTAAGTCCAGAAAGTGAACGAATATATTGTAGCAACAAATACTGAAACAGATGGTTTTCTGGTTAATTTGGTTTAGTTAATAACATTTGTTAATCAGAATACTGTACCCTGAGCATTCCGGTTAATCGAGATTTTACTGTATAATTCAACTTCTTATATTCTGAGCCATATACGTAATACCTCATAATATGAGGGAACAGAATTTGTTCATACTTATAAAAGAGTCTAATGGCAAAAGGAAGCAATTAGAGTCATATTATTTCCCCTCTCCGTGATTATTTGAAACCAGCATATAGAGTGAAATATAAAAGTGTTCATATCAGTTCTGCAGAGTTATGCTTTCATTGGCTTATATAGAAATAGCTAGCATTTCCTGGAGTTTTAAACATATCATTTCTAGTGTAAGGAACACAGCTTATAAACTTCTGGAACTATTAGGTGATACAAGGTAGTAATTACCCTATACCTATAGATATTAACCATTACCTATACCTATAATAGATAATTATAAGAAAATTAAAGTCATAAAGACAACTCTGAAGTGTTGAGAGGCAACTTTGTCCCAAGTGTAATAATGTTCATGCCTGTTTTCTATTTTAGGTGTGGTGGCTTAAGAGAATTTTCCCAACGAGTTTTCTGCCATGGGGCACCCCCTTTTGTTGTCTTAAATATGCAGCATTGGAAATCTGAAGATCTGGCATATGTACCCTATTACTTGGATTTGTCTGATCACAAGTAGGTATTTTTTTGTTGTTTCTTTATAAAACTAATAAAAAAATTTTATCCTATTATGATTTTGACTAGCCTGTAAGTGATATCGTTGAAAACAATCATATCCGTCTCTAAATTTATGTATTCTTAATAGAATCAGAATTTATTAGAGGGAGTCAGTTACTAGCAGTGCACATAGTGGGTAGGTATGTGGACTATAGAATAAACAGAATTGTATTCAAATCCTAGCCCCATCTTTTATAAGTTAACCTTGGGTCAACAACTTAACCAGTTTACATGTCAGTTTTCTTATCTATAAAACAGAGATGATGGTATCAACCTAGTGCAATTATTGTAAAGATTTAATAAGCACATACTAAGGGTTTAAGATAGTGCCTGACACATAATACTGGATAGTATAATAATAGCACAATATTTTATTCCTGACATATACTGGCTAATATTTGTATTTCAAGTCAAAGAAGTGTGTAGTAGCCGGGCATGGTGGCTCACGCCTGTAATCCCAGCACTTTGGGAGGCCCAGGTGGGCAGATCACAAGGTCAGGAGATCGAGACTAGCCTGGCTAACATGGTGAAACCTCGTCTCTACTAAAAATACAAAAAATTAGCCAGGCGTGGTGGTGGGCACCTGTAGTCCCAGCTACTCGGGAGGCTGAGGCAGGAGAATGGCGTGAACCTGGGAAGCAGAGCTTGCAGTGAGCCGAGATCACCACTGCACTTCAGCCTGGGCGACAGAGCAAGACTCCATCCCAAAAAAAAAAAAAAAAAAAGAAATGTGTAATAGTATGCAGATGGTCATCATTTAAACATAAAATATTACTTAACACTATAAATAAAAATATCTGCATACAAATCAGGACATAAAGGGTTCTTTTAACATTTTCCCTGTAAAAGTTTTCTTATGTATGTGTTTACTCTTTTTTAAAAGAACCATACAGGTTATAAGTTCATCTGTTAAAATGTTTTTAAGAAATTCTTTTTTTTTTTTT
>NW_012115799.1:4653111-4661059 GCF_000951035.1 Colobus angolensis palliatus | reverse complement strand
CAGGATGGTCTCGATCTCCTGACCTCGTGATCCACCCGTCTCGGCCTCCCAAAGTGCTGGGATTACAGGCTTGAGCCACCGCGCCCGGCCATTTTTAAGAAATTCTTAATTTCCACATTTCCAATTATATTATATGATCTATAGAGATGGATATCTTTTTCAGGGAACAGAATACAAACAATGTTGATGTTTTTATTCCTTAGTAATGAATTTAAGGAATGTTTATCTTAAAAACAAAGTATTATAATTTTCTCCCATACTATATTATTTAATTTGCAGGTATTTGTTGGAAGGTGCCACATTATTTAACAAAGAGGAACATCATTATTCTGCAGCTTTCCAGATTGGTGGACATTGGATGCACTATGATGGGCTCAGAAATGTGAATTTAATTTTGTTAAATAAACCCCCAGAGTTTCTCCTCTTGTCATCATTGGTTTATATTCGAGCAACAGAGAAATAAATACAGACTGATGCTAAAAGTTGTTTTCCCTCCTGCCCATGCTCCCCCAGATGAAGGGCTTTTATTTTGTGTATACTTGGTATCCAAGAAAATAGTTCAACTATACTAGTTTCAGAAGTGTATTTTCAGTGTTTAACCCCAGGTAAATGTTTTATATAGCGGATCTATGCAAAAACTGTTTGTAATTTTTTTTTATATTTCCTGAATTATTTTTATATGAGCATATTTTATGTTGAAATAAAAAGTATCTTGTGGCCTTTGTATTTTTTATTTATATGTACCTCAAAGATTTTTACAATTCTGTCCTTGAATTCAAGAAATACTTTGTCATCTGAATTCTAAATTTTTCTTTTTGGATATTCAAGTAAAACCTAGGTAAGAGTATTTTAGTTTATATAATTTAACAGTTCATAATATATCTGACTGTATTTCTTTGCCCTACCTCACTATAATCCGAAGTGCACTATTTGATCTAGTATGGATTTGAATGTATAATTTATCGATGGCTTAGTTTATTTGTTCGATTTGCCCAGTATCCCTGCAGCAGTTTTAAAAAAGTATGAGAAATTTTTCAGAGCTTAAACTATTTCTTTATGATGGCAAATTACCTTTAACTATTTCCTAAAGTATTATAAACCTGCCAGTGGATTTTAAGTGATAGCTAAGCTTCCAAGCTTAATTCAGTTTGTTACAAATAAATTATATAACTATCCTAAGTGTTTATCTTATAATTAAATGTAATCTGAAATGCTCTAATATATTTTGCAGATAAAACAACTATAAACAATATTAGGCAACTGGATGTTTACTAGTGTCGGACTAGCAATAGAAATGCACTTTAAATATATATTTAAGGGGAAATGTGTGCCTGGAAATATTTCTTTTCCTAGTGAAGTTTTATATTGACACAGAGAAAAGAATACTTAAATTTTTGGAGGGATGTCTACTGGCTCCCTTGTAAGTAGTGATAGCATGCAGCTTTGACTTGCAATACAAATCATTAGGATTTTATAGGTATCAGAACATTATGTTTCTATATAAAGACCCTAAGGTCACTCTTCTTTTTGCAATTTAAGGGAAAAAATAAAGATTCTCAAGGGAAAATACTTCTTGAAATTTATCACCATTTTAGTGTTTACATTTCAATAAATAGTTCACTTCAGGTTTGGGATTGAGATTAGTTGCAATATATTTAGAAACTTCTACATGACAGCACAGATCACTGCCATCTGCTGAATTGCTAAAGTGCTTGGTGCCATGTTGAGAAAACTTACCTGAGAATGGATAAATATGGGTGAAACATTACTGAGAATGCCTCACGTTAGCAAACACTATGAAAAGTCTTGTTTATATATCAAACTTACTTTACAAAAAAAATTCACCTCAAGATTTATTTAGATGGTTTCCCAGATGTATCTGAATAGGATTTAATTTAGAGTAAACTTTTCTGGGGACACCTGATTGCATGAATTGAAGTATACAATAACACGAGTATTAGAGTAAACATAAGTGGTGTCATTAACAAAATTATTCCTAATGCACATTTATTCTTTTAGGAAATGCACTTTATTTGGAATACTAGTGTATCATGAAACAATGACTTACCTACCTCACAGGGTTGTTGTGAGGATTAAGATGTTTGTTAAAATCTTGACTACCTTGAACATGCTAATAAAAAATTTTTTTCTACCTCTTTTATTTGCAGGCAAGGCTCCCAGATTTTCTCTTACTAATGAACTTTGCAGATTTTAAAAAGTTATTTAGGCTGTAACTCATATCACTGATATATTTAGTGTGTAATGGAAATTGAGTATGCCTTCTTGACCCCAGATTGAGGCTTAAGGAGAACAGATAGTTTATTTTTATGCTAGCAGTTAGTTGATAGAAATAAGAAATTATCCCCTGCTGACCAAACTGAATAGAAAAAGGATTAAAAAAAAAAAAGAATTAACTAGATTATCTATGGAATGTGAAAGTGAGCGTATGGAAAATTCTTTGTAATTCTATAAACACCCTTAGAGAAATCAGAATAATCTACTGGTGGGGAGCTAAAGACATGAGGTAATAATCAGAATATAAATATATATTTGAGATGGGAGTCTCGCTGTCACGCAAGCTGGAGTGCAGTGGTTACATCTTGGCTCACTGCAGCCTCCACCTCCCTGGTTCAAGCGATTCTTCCACCTCAGCCTCCCTAGTAGCTGGGATTACAGGTGCACAGCCACCACACCTGGCTAATTTTTGTATTTTGAGTAGAGACAGAGTTCCACTATGTTGGTCAGGCTGGTCTCAAACTCCTGACCTCAGGTAATCCACCCTCCTCAGCCTCCCAAAGTGCTGGTATTACAGGCATGAGCCTTCGTGCCCAGCACCAGAATATATTTTTAATCAACATACCACAAACCACTACTATACCTACAGGGTCAGCAAAAATAATTTTAAAACCTTTTCTACAATCTGGCATAAAGAACAAATAAGCAAATTTAAGAAGGAGTCTTCAACTAGCTTCAGCAAAAGAAACCATTTGTTCTTTAACTTCTGCAAATAATCTTATTCCTTCAAAGTAGTTTATAAATTATTAGAGTTTGTTTAAACTGTCATTAGATCTAATCCAGTGAAAGAGGAAGAGAAAGGATAACTGACTACCACAGGCATGCTTACTAGAGTGAGTCCCGTGTTCTATTTCTTTCCTAAAGTATGAGCAAACAACTGTATAATCATGACTACTATGACACATAAAAAGCTATACATGGCAGGACACGTGGCTTATGCCTGTAATCTCAGCACTTTGGGAGGCTGAGGTAAGAGGATCACTTGACTCAGGAGTTCCCTAGGCAACATAGGGAGACCCCATCTCTACTAAAAATACAAAAATCAGTCGGATGTGATGGTGTTCACTTGTTGCCTATAGTGCCAGTTACGCAGGAGTCTGAGGTGGGAGGGTGGCTTGAGCCAGAGCTGGAGGTTGCAGTGAGCAGAGATCACTGGAGCAGCCTGGGCAACAGAGCAAGACCTGTCTCAAAAATAAATAAATAAATAAAAAAGAAAAGAAAAGAAAAGCTGTACATGTTGAGTATATGAAAAATTTAGTTTTGTTTATGTGTTTGTTTTTTAGATGGAGTTTCGCTCTTGTTGCCCAGGCTGGGGTGCAATGGCGCGATCTTGGCTCATTGCAACCTCTGACTCCCGGGTTCAAGTGATGCTCCTGCCTCAGTCTCCCAAGTAGCTGGGATTACAGGCATGTACCAGCACGCCCGGCTAATTTTGTATTTTTAGTAGAGACAGTGTTTCTTCATGTTGGTCATGCTGGTCTCAAACACTCGATTTCAGGTGGTGTGCCTGCCTTGGCCTCCCAAAGTGCTGGGATTACAGTCGTGAGCCACCACGCCCAGCCCAAAATTGAGTTTTATAATGATTCAGTGACGTTTAATTATTAGAAAATAACTGTAATGTGCTATAAGGCAGAAAGGGTAAGAAGTTCGTGTAAAATGATTGTAATTAATATTACTAAACTACAGCCAAACCAAACATTTAAAATTGTTAAATTTTCTCCTTTTCCTTTGTTGATGCCCTAGCATTTAAAATCAGCATCAAATTATTCTGCCCTAAAACTGCATAGCTTTAAAAGTTCATCTTATTGAAACATTTATACAAAGATCTTAAATTCCATGTCTTACTATCAGGGGTTCCTACATCCCACTGCACTGGCCCAAGTTCCACTCTCTGGTCACCTGGACAGCCCCCTTGCTGTGATTTGAATGATGGTGTCCCTTTCAAATTTTACATTTATCTTAATCCCTATGGTGGTGGTACTGAGAACTGGGGCCTTTGAGGAGGCGATTAAGTCATGAGGGCTTTGCCTCATGAGTGAGATGAGTTGCCCTTATAAATGGACTTTTTTTTTTTTTTTTGCAAATCTGCCTACTTGCTAAAATGTATTTGTAAACCCAAAATCAACACTCAGGGTCTTTTCTTTTTTTTTGAGACTGTGTCACCCAGGCTGGAATGCCATGGCACAATCACGGCTTACTGCAGCCTCAACCTGCTGGGCTCAAGTGACCCTCCCATCTCAACCTCCCAAGTTGCTGGGACTACAGGCATGCACCACCACGTCCGCTTAATTTTTTTAAATTTTTTGTGGAGACAGGGTCTCTCTCTGTTTCCCAGGCTGAACTCAAACTCCTGGGCTGAAGTAATTCTCCTGCCTCAGCCTCCCAAAGTGCTGGAATTATAGGCATGAGCCACTGTGCCCAGCCAGTAATGGGCTTCAGAGAGTGAGTTTGGCCCTTCTGCCCTTCTGCCTCCTGCTATGTGATGATGCATCAAGAAAAGCCATATCAGATGCTGGCATCTCCATCTTGATTTTCCCAACTTCCAGAGCTGTAAGAAATAAATTTCTGTTCTTTATAAATTACCAAATCTCAGGTGTTTTGTTATAGCAGCACAAATGGACTAAGACACTCCTTTAACCTCAAATTTAATTTGATCCTGGGGAGAAAACAGCCTTTCACACTATCTCTTGTAGCTGAGGAGGAGGAAGTTAGTAAGAAGCCATCTGTAGCTAGATAATTTATTTATGTGCTAAAGATGTACATTAGATTTTTTATCCTCAAATGAGCAATCAGTTCCATAGTTTATCCACTGTTTTCTCAATAAGATCTTCTGCAAGGTATCAGGAGGAATATTGTTTAAAAATGAAAAGGTGAGCTGCTTTGGCAGGAACCTCAAAAAAGGTGTGGAATGTAACAGGAGCTTTGGGAGCAAATCAGCTGTGTAGACAAGTTAGCCATAGTAGAATCAGAAACTTGCTATTTATGTACTTTGATGGATTTTCATTACTTATTTTATTTTTGAATTTTATTTATTTATCTATTTATTTTTGAGACAGAGCTTTGCTCTGTCTCCCAGGCTGGAATGCAGTGGCATGATCTTGGCTCATTGCAACCTCCGTCTCCCAGATTCAAGTGATTCTCCTGCCTCAGCCTCCTGAGTAGCTGGGATTACAGGTGTGTGCCACCACGCCTGGCTAATTTTTGTATTGTTATTAGAGTAGGAGTTTCACCATGTTGGCCAAGCTGATCTTGAACTCCTGACCTCAGGTGATCCACCTGCCTTGGCCTCCCAAAGTGCTGGGATTATACACGTGGGCCAGCATGCCCGGCCTCTTTGAATTTTATAAACACTCATTTCATAATCTGAATATAAAATAATATGTAAATCAGTAATACAAAAGAAGTTTGAAGAAGAAAATAATGGTCATCCATAACTTCTCCACCATCATTTCTTCCATCTATAATTTATACAATTATGATTGGATAATCTAATGACTGGTTCACACTGGTAAAGGCTTTTTGGAAAGTCTAGCATGCCTCTACAGTACTGAAGAGAACCAAGAACCAAGGAGTTAGAGCTTGGAAGGAAGAAGTGTATACTCCTCCAGGCCAGCAGAGTGGTGATAGAGATAATTAACATGACAAAACTCCAAGAGGAAAGTAAGACTCAGGAAAACAGCTGTGGCCACCTGTTCAGGCATTTCTTTTCACCTGGACACTTGCTTTCAGAAACATTTGTCTTCTTAAACCTTCAATAATTCATTATTTTATTTTACAAAGGATATCATTCCTTCACAATCTTCTACCTACATCTTAATCATAGTATCCCAGGTGCTGAAGTTTGGAAGCAAGACCAGGATGGAATAAATTGTCCCCAAATAGATACAACCAAACAGACTTTCTCTTTTCCTGTTATCCTAACACAGAGTTATAACAAAGAATAAAATACACTCCACATAATTAGCTTTAAGGGCAGGGTGGACAAAATCTGAGGGAGTTTTTGAAGAGGAGGGAAGCAGATACAGTAAGTATCTCCGCATACCCAACATATGAGAATTTTAGCATAGTGGAAAGGGATTGGGAAGGAGAAAAAAAACAAGAGAGCTGACCTGAGCTCAAGTTAAGAAGAGACCAGGTTAAGGCTTGGAGAAAACGGCCGACTAGCTAGGGAAATCCCTTCCCAAGAAGGCTAAATTTGATTTGGGGGCTGCAAGCTAGAA
The DNA here is from genome assembly GCF_000951035.1 of Colobus angolensis palliatus. Classification (NCBI taxonomy): domain Eukaryota; kingdom Metazoa; phylum Chordata; class Mammalia; order Primates; family Cercopithecidae; genus Colobus; species Colobus angolensis. Next base: position 4,654,544 of record NW_012115799.1, on the reverse strand, counting down.
CACAGTAATATCAGACATATTTTCTCTGCAGCATTTATTTAATGTATACTTATTATCTACCATTTGCTAGTTGAATTAGATATGCTTTCTGCCTTGGAAGTGTATACATGCCCATAGCGAGAGAAAAATGAGTAAAGCAATGATGACAGTATAAAACGAAATACTGCGGCAGGGTAGGAACCCGAGGCTTTGAGAGTACACAGGAGGGACGACTCTGCAAACAACTGCTGTGAGGTTTTTGAACCAGGCCTTTCACAGTTGCTGCCTACCACTCCTGGAGGAGGTCTGGAAAGGAAAAAGACTACAGATCCTTCAGCTTGTGATTTCAAAGACAATTACATAGTACTATTTCCTCTACCTCTACCCCCAAAGCCTAACTACCATTATTTCCACTAGAATGCTATAAGCCTTACATTTAAAGATAAAAATTTTCCAACACCTTCAAATTTTTTAAACAATTATTATAGCTAAAGTCATCCACACAAATTAATCTCATTTTTTTCTCTTTCTGATAATAGGGAAAATATGAGAGGAAAGTGAGAGGGTCACTTGGGATTAGCCTTCTTTATTATAATTAGTAGTAGTAGTAGTAGTAGTAGTAGTAGTAGCAGCAGCAGTAGTAGTAGTAGTATTTTGAGACAGAGTCTCGCTCTGTGGCCTCGGCTGGAGTGCAGTGGTGCAATCTCAGTTCACTGCAACCTCCGCCTCCCGGGCTCAAGCAGTTCTCGGACTCAAGCCTTCCGATTAACTGGGACTGCAGGGGCTCGCCACCACGCCGGGCTAATTTTTTTGTGTTTTAGTAGAGATGGGGTTTCACCATGTTGGCCAGGTTGGTCTCGAAAGCCTAACCTCCCGTTGATCCGCCCGCCTCGGCGTTAAACAGTGCTGGGATTATACAGGCGTGAGCCATCGCGCCTGGCCGGGCCTTCTTTAAACACTTGGTAAATGTCCGAAGGACTTCTGAAGGAAAAGGACTGATTCCCAACTCCTGCAGTATTCTTCAAAAGCACTAGGTGGCAGGAAGTCTACGGCATAGAATGTAAAGGACCTGTAGAAAAAACAATACCTGAACTTTTTTTGGCCTAAAAGTATTAACCGTGTGTGTGTGTGTGTGTGACAGAGAGAGAGTCTCGCTCTGTCGGCCAGGCTGCAGTGCAATGGCCACATCTCGGCTCACAGCAAGCTCTGCCTCCCAGGTTCAAGCCATTCTCCCACCTCAGCCTCCCGAGTAGCTGGGACTACAGGCGTGTGCCACCATGCCTGGCTAATTTTTGTATTTTTAGTACAAAAATTGTACCGTTGTACTGTTGGCCAGGCTGGTTTTGAACTCCTGACCTCAAGTGATCCACCCGCCTCGGCCTCCCAAAGTGCTGGGATTACAGGCGTGAGCCACCACAACCAGATGTTAATTTACTTTATAATTTGGATGATGC
>NW_012115799.1:4635919-4652236 GCF_000951035.1 Colobus angolensis palliatus | reverse complement strand
GGGATGGCTGGGTCATATGGTACATCTAGTTCTAGATCCTTGAGGAATTGCCATACTGTTTTCCATAATGGTTGAACTAGTTTACAATCCCACCAACATCATTAGTTCTTGATTGATTGTGGTTTTCAGGCTGTCGAGGAAAGGCAAGAATATGGCAGTTAAATTCGGATTTTAAAGTTAGATTGCCTGGATTCAAATCCAGGCTCAGTCATGGGCTGTGTGGCTTTAGGCCTGTGACTTAACCTCTCTATTTCTGTTTCCTCACTGTAAAGTGGAGATAATGCTAGAATATATCTCATAAGGTAGTGGTGAGGATTAAAAGAATTACTATATATAGCACTTCCTGCCTGACACATAGTAAGCACGATGAAAGTGCTAGCTACTGAGGCAGGAGAATAGGGATTTAGGGTAACCAAGGGTTAAGGCATAAGCAAAAGAACAGCAGGTGCAGATCGTTCTAGGCGACATTAGGCAGCATACAGGCCACATTCTGGTTCCTGTGATAACAAGACAGAAGTTTCCACTTCAATCTCTGATTGACTGCGGGCCAAGCCTCCATTTCAGCCTCTGATTGGTCGTAGGCCAATCCTTCATAGGGTGTAACCAACTGGAGGCCTCCAAAGGTCATGTAGGGGTGTTGCCCAAGTTCTTTTGGCTTTATAAAAACCCTGGGGAACATTTCAGTAGCCAGACTGTTGAGCTGCTTCTTGAAGCTCATTCCCCCTCTGTGGCATGTACTTTCACTACAATGAATCTATGTTTTCCTTACTCTATTCTTTTGTTGCTTTGTCTTTTGTTGTTTCCCTCTTTTGTTACTTTGTGTATTTTGTTCTTTGTTCAACACTCCAAGAACCTGGACAATTCAGAGTTAAGACCTTCCACCCATAACATTATCATTATGGATTCCTCTTTCAATATTTTATCAAGAAATTACAGTAAATTAGTGTGTAGTGTTGTTGCAGAAAATGAACTAAATTCTATGCAAATATTTCAAGTTTGTTGGCTGAAAACCATTGCTGGTATTTCTGTGGAAATGAAGATCACAGAACAAATTACAATGTAAAAATAGTTTTAAAAAGTTAAATACATGAATTAGTTTAAAATGCAAGAACAAAGCGAAAGCAAAAATGTGAAGACAAAGTGAATAAAGTTTCCAAGACATCAAATGATAAAATATCCTATCTTGTTCCCGTTCAAAATCTTTAACCACTTAACCACCATACTATCCAAAACTGTTTATCCCCCTACCATAGTCTGAGTGTTTATGTCCGCCCAAAATTCATATGTTGAAACTCTCATCCCCAAAGTGATGGCATTAGGAAGTGGGGGAAGGCAATTAGGTCATGAGAGTGGAGCCCTCCTGGATGGGATTAGTGCCTTTAGAAAAGAGACCCAAGAGAGATCCCACACTCCTACTACCATGTGAAGATATAGCAAGATTATGCCTATGAACCAGAAAAAGTGTTCTTACCAGACACCAAATCTGCCTTTATCTTGGACTTCCCAGCCTCCAGAACTGTGAGAAATAATTTCTGTTGCTTATAAGCTACTCAGTTTATGGTATTTTGTTACAGCAGTCCAAATAAACTAAGATACCACCATATATATACATATATACACACACTATATACATATTACTATATATAGCATACCTATAGGTATGCAAAATGGAATAATAAGACGTTGATATATATTTCTATATGTCTTAGACATATATAGATATGCACATATATCTATATGTAGACTTAACATGATATCAGTCTTTTAAAATCTGGCTATAAAACTTTTTCAGACGTATTCCTGTATTCAGTTGAACCACCTACTCTATTAAATTCTAGGACCCTTGCCTATTTAAATTCTTAACTCTCCTCAGGGTACACACAAGAATATACTTTCTGAGACTTCTTTCCTGATCAGAGACAAAAGTGATTGGTCCATCCTTATTTACATCCTGCCTTACTCAGTAAGAGATTTAAATCAGCTTTTGATGTGCATTAAAGCATAAGAAGCTTTTCAATTCTTTAGCTATATTTTAATGTTAGACATAGTTTAAGCCAAAATGAACCTGAGGCCAGCTGACACCTTTTAACAAGCCCGAGTATGGAGACTAATAAAAACAGCCTGTAAGACTGGGTGCAGTGGCTCACGTCTGTAATCCCAGCACTTTGGGAAGCCAAGGTGGGCAGATCGCCTGAGGTCAGGAGTTCGAGACCAACCTGGCCAACATGGTGAAACCCTTTCTCTACTAAAATACAAAAATTAGCCAGGCATTGTAGTGCTCACTTGTAGTCCCAGCTACTTGGCAGGCTGAGGCACGAGAACTGCTTGAACCGAGGAGGCGGAATTTGCAGTGAGCTGAGATTGCACCACTGTCCTCCAGCCTGGGCAACAGAACGAGACTGTGTCTCAAAACACCACCACCACCAACAATAACAACAAAACAGATGTCAGGCACTTTTGTCTATTGCCAATAGGTATGCAAAATGGAACAGCCTTTTGGAAGAACTGGACAAGATCTAGCAATGTTGATGTCATCCATCCTGGCCCAGCAATTCCACTTCTAAAAAGCCATTCCCTAAATACAAACTGACAAATGCACAAGGCAGTTCATCACATTCATTATTTTTAAAGGCAATGGTCTGAAAACAACTCAAATGTCCATCAGTAGACTAGTTAAAAAACCTATGGTACATCCACACAGTAAAGTGCTGTGCAACTGTAAAAAAGAGTAAGAATGATCTCAATATATTGATATGGAAAAATCTCCAGAATATATTAAGTGGAAAAAAGTGTTTTTGTAGTATGCTATCTTTTTTGTAAGGAAATGGAGAAAATGGTATTTTATTTTTAAAATGAAACAATGAAACCAACATCTAATAAAACTTATTACCTATAAAAAAATAAACTGAACATGGTGGAAAAGATTAAAATGCAGGCAAAATTTCTGTGACCGCATCTTGTCATATAGTTTCTACTCTAGAGTCAAGTAAATATTATATATAATTAAAAATTAAATCAAAAAGTATATCTTTAAAATTTAAAAGCTGAATCAAAATAACCTAACTATACAGTCATTAAGCTAATAACCAAAGAAAAGTATTACTTCATTTGACTCTAAAGTCAGTGTTCATATCATGCATCCTTGTAAAATATAATTTAAGGATGGAATAATAACAATCTTAACTTTTGGTCTTATTATTTATTGGTATTATTATTTGTAGCTATGTCAGTATTGCTAATTTGAAACTATTATATGTATGTTGTAAGATAAAGCAAATAGGTAATTATGTCAATGTTGCTAGACTAATGTTTTCAGACTAAAAAACGATATATGACCGGGCGTGGTGGCTCACATCTGTAATCCCAGCACTTTGGGAGGCCGAGGCGGGGGGATCACGAGGTCAGGAGATCGAGACCATCCTGGCTAACACGATGAAACCCCGTGTCTATGAAAAATACAAAAAATTAGCCGGGCGTGGTGGCGGGCCTGTGGTCGCAGCTACTCAGGAGGCTGAGGCAGGAGACTGGCGTGAACCTGGAGGCGGGTGAGCCTAGATGGCACCACTGCACTCCAGCTTGGGCGACAGAGCAAGACTCTGTCTCAAAAAAAAAAAAAAAAAATCAAAATCAAAGCATTTAAGTAAAAGCCCTTTTCCTCTCTGTTCAAATTAAAAAAATAAAAATATAAAGTATTTCCTAACTCTGCCTACTAAATAGCCTATAAGCAAGGACAAATGAGAGAGCACCACTAGCACCCATATTGGGATCTCTAAATACCTTTTCCTAGCAAAAGGTACCACAGGCCCTTAAAGGACTAGGTGATTTTGGATTTGGGGAAGAAAATGTAAAAGAAAACTAAAACACAAGGATGCCTGAATTTGATACCTGAATTGTGGTTACAGGAGAGAATATCATTATTTTTAAGACACATACACTGAAATATTAAAGCATAAAAGGACATAATGTATTCAACTGACTTTCAAATGGCTTGAAAAAAATGAGAAAACATAAAAACAAATGAAGACAAATATTAAAAATCGGTTAATCTTGGAAAAAGTATACAAGAGTTTTAACTTTTCTGTAAATTTCACAATATTTTAAATTATTTCAAATAATTTAATAATTTGTTGGTACTTTTTTTAAAAAAGAAAGGAAACTTTCTTTTTCTTTGAGACGGAGTCTTGCTCTGTCGCCCAGGTTAGAGTGCAGTGGCCTGATCTCAGCTCACTGCAGACTCCGCCTCCTGGGTTCAAGCGAAATTCTACTGCCTCAGCCTCCCGAGTAGCTCAGATTACAGGCACCCGCCACCACGTCTGGCTAATTTTTGTATTTTTTAGTAGAAACGGGGTTTCACCATCTTGGCCTGGCTGGTCTCAAACTCCTGACCTCGTGATCCACCCGCCTCGGTCTCCCAAAGTGCTGGGCTTACAGGCATGAGCCACCGCGCCCGGCCAAGAAAGTAAACTTTCAATGGAACTTAGTGGGTATCCACAGGACTAAGATGGACAATTAATTGAAATGTGTATATTGAAACAGATACGTAAAAATTTTTGGTTTCGTGATACTTAATCATTGTTGGAGGTTGCTAGGTCACCAGTTCATTACTCTGAAGACTGCGAAAGGAATGAATGAAACATTTTCCCCTGCCATTCTTGTATATAATGTATCTCAGAGTAACCCAGATAAGTGATGGATGAGGAAGTGCTTTCCTTTATAGGATTCCAGCTAATAAATGCAGAAGAAATGACAGAATTGGAGAAATCACCATTTTGTAACTCCTAATGTAATATTAGGTTTGGTGCAAAAGTAACTGCGGTCTTTGCCATTACTGTAAAAGGCAAAAAACACAATTACTTTGGCACCAACCTAATAACAGATTCAGCTGTGGCCATCAAGAGCCGCTAAAACCACCAGGGGAGAGTTTGATGGGGAACTTGATAATAGAGGGATCAGATTAACACCTGAAACTCAAGCCTAGAAATTAATCCTAACATAACTAAAAGTGAGATAACCAGACATAGTATACCTTATGATGCAATGCAATAGGAAGTACATACCGCATCAATTACGCTTGACAAAAAAAAAAAAAAGAACCTGAATCTAATCAAAACTCTACATCCACCTATACTAGTTTAAAAAAACAAAACAAAACAAAACAACAACAACAACAAAAAACTTGAAGAATGGAACAATAAGATAAAAAACAGCACAAAAAAGCAATTAGCTAAATCTAGCATGTGGGGCAATCTACTAGGCAAATGGCCTCATTTCCTCAACAAATACATGGCATGAAAAAAAGGGGGTGGGAGGTAGTGACTGGTAGAGATTAAAAGGGATTTAAGAGACGTAACAGTCAAATACAATGAATAAACCTCATTTGGACCCAGAAGTAAAGCAAAAAAAATTTTTGAGATAATCATGGAAGTTTGAATATAGACTGGGTGCTAAATATTACAAAAGTAGTAACTTTTCAGTGTGAATATATCAGTGTGGCTTATAGAAAAGTAGCATAAAATTTTAAAGTGTCCTTATCAGTTAGAGATGCAACCTCATTTATTTACTGGTTATATCACATGATGTCTGGGATTTTCTTTAAAATATTCCAGCAAAAACAAAAGTGGAGTGAATAGATGAAATAGGATTAGCAAAATATGGTTAATAGTTGATGCTGGGAGATGGGTATGTGGAGGTTTCATTTCTATGAAAAAGAAAAAAAATTAAAAGCCTGGAAGACATATCAATACTCACTTGAACTGCTCTAATACATATTGTCTTTTCATCACACCACTCAATTTCACTCCTAGACTTGAGTTCTGGCTCTGCACTGGAAGGGTTTTTTTTTTTTTCTTTTGGTATTTCATTACAAGTCTATTGCTGACTCCTAAAATCTAGTCATCACAGTCTTCCACATTAGAGTTGAAACTTCCACCCCTATTACTGCCGCAAAGGAGAGGATCATCTAGTAATTTTATGAAGGGACCCAAGAGACATAACTAGACCTCTGCCAGACTAGCACTTTTCTCTATTCTCCCTTCCAGGGAGAAAATAATGTGAGGTGACTTTTACATTCCTCTAGTGGATTATGGGATATGTCTTATATTACTCATTTACACCTTCCACCACGTCTTGCACATACTAAACTCTCAATAACTGTCAGCTGAAACATTTTACAATGACTTCTGAGTAATGTGAAAGCTATTTCTGCATGCTTTAGAATAAAAAGGCAGAACTAAAAAAGCATCTATGTGGCCAAGAAATGTCAATTTCAATATTTTCATGTGTACTCCATTCAAAATGCATTATTTACATTTTCTGGGTCATCTATAATACACTTTAAACACTTCAGGATATGTCTGTTAAGTTCCAACTTCAACTCTAGGAGTTGCCCTCATTAAGAATGCAGTTGAGGTCTTTAATATCAAAAGAAAGGAAATCAGTGTATCAAAAACAAGTCTGCACGCCCATGTTGATTGCAGCACTAGTCACAATAGCCAAGATACAGTATCAGAGTGTGCATCAATGTTTGAATGGATAAAATGTGGTACATGTATATAATGGACTATTCAGCCATAAAAAGAATAAAATCCTGTCATTTGAAACAACATGGATAGAAATGAAGGACATTATGTTAAGCAAAATAAGCCAGACAAATATTGCATGCCCTTACTCATGTAGGAGCAATAAAAACTTGAACTCACAGAGGAAGAGAATAGAATGATTACCAGAGACTGGGAAGGGTAGTGGGGAAAAGGGAAAAGACTAGATGGTTAATGGGTACAAAAATACAGTTAAATAGAATGAATAAGACCTAGTGTTTGGCAACACACATGGGGCCTGTCGGTGGGACAAAGGAAGGGAGAGCATCATGATAAATAGCTAACGCATGTGGAGCTTAATACTTAGGTGATGGGTTAATAGGTGCAGTAAACCACCCTGGTACACGTTTACAAATGTAACAAACCTGAGGTCCTCTGCATGTATCCTGGAACTTATAGTAAGTTTTTTTAAAAAAAGATATAGTGTTCGGTAGCACAATAGGGCAACTATAGTTAACGTTAATTTATTTCATATTTCAAAATAACTAAAAGAGTAGAATTGGAATGTTCGTAACACAAGCTATAAATGTTTGGGGTGATGGATACCCCAATTACCCATTTGATCACTGCATATTATATGCTTGTATCAAAATACCATCTGCACCTCATAAGTATGTACAACTATTTTGTATCATAGCAAATTAATTGTATACCTTTTTTAAAAGACTGGAGTTAAGGGGTAGCTAGCTAGCATTCTGTCTAGGAAATTCATGCTGAAAGCAACTTCAAGTACTTCTGTTATCTATCCATAATCTAATCAGTATCCAGCGCTTTGCTAATTAGCATATTAAATGTCAGAAGCATTTCTTGGGGAAGTGGCTCATCAACTACAATGATATCAGAAAGGAGCTCTTGACCTGGCATGGTGGCTCATGCCTGTAAATCCAGAAATCCAGCACTTTCAGAGGCGGAGGTGGGAGAATGACTTAAGGCAAGGAGTTCGAGAACACCCTGGCCAACATAGCAAGACCTCATCTCTACAATATAAAAATTAAAAATTAGCCAGGCAGTGGCCCACACCTGTACTTCCAGCTACTCAGGAGGCTGAGGCAGTAGGATCATTTGAGCCCAAATAATGGAGGCTGCAGTGAGCCAAGATTGTGTCACTGCCACTGCACTCTAGCCTGCGCAACAAAGTGAGATTCTATCTCAAAAAAAAAGAAAAAAGGAAGGTTACTTTTACTTATAAAGACTGAATCCATTCAGGCCTGTAATTTACCACTTTCTAAAAAAAGCCACCCAAGTTTCAACTGCTTGTTTCTTTGGGATTGCTGGTTACCTGATGCTGACCACAAAAGTAATGAAATCCTCTTGGATATTACAGCATCTGCCTCAAGTAAACCTTTCAAAAGGCTGGTTAGAGAATCTAAAAGGACAGAAAGCTGGGACTGCAATGGGCTTACTGAACACTTTTACTCTTGTTTTACTTATGTTTCTTTAGTAAATGTCTGAATGTGTGGCAGAATTGGCTTAATAAATTTTTTTTTTTTTTTGAGACAGAGTCTTGCTCTGTTGCTCGGGCTGGAGTGCATTGGCATGATATCGGTTCACTGCAAACTCCGCCTCCCGGGTTCAAATGATTTTCCTGCCTCAGCCTCCTAAGTAGCTGGGATTACAGGCATATGCCACCATGCCTGGCTAATTTTTGTATTTTTAGTAGAGACGGGGTTTCACCATGTTGGCCAGGCTGGTCTCAAACTACTGACCTCAGGTAATCTGCCCGCATCAGCCTCCCAAAGTGCTGGGATTACAGACATGAGTCACTGCACCAGGCCTGGCCTAAGACAGGTTTTCATTGTAACCTGCTAATGAGGATGTAAAGGTATGGCTACTCTATGACTACTACCTATCTATGCATAAAACCCTAAGAGATGAGCATGACAAAGTTAGCTTGGTTCAGTTCACAATTATCATATGACATACACAAAGTAGATTTTTCATTTTTATTTTAAACATTTTATGTTAAATGAAATTTAACCATAATAATTACAGAACATTACCACAATAATACACACAAATAACCTTTAAAATAAAAAAATACAATTCTCAACTAGTTAAATGACACTTTAGTATGTAAACATAAATAAAATAAAACCCTGATGCTAAAAAGTTACATGTTCAGAGGTAAAATACATATACAAAAACATTTAAACTACCACAACTAGATCACATTCTTTGCAAGAAGAGTACAAATATTAGTACTCTACAGCTACAAAATTTCAGAATCCTGTTAAAATCAAAACCGTTGCTGGTTTATAACACACAGCACAATTCATAAGGCAAAAATATAGGCATTATCATCCAGTTCTTTAATTTCACTTGTATTTTAAGGCAAACTTGGAACTTTTTGCTTAGTATTTAAAAATAAATGGGACTTACACATGATAACTTGACAAAATTAACAATAAATTATTTCTAGTTAAAGATGTATAATATAAAAGACATATGGATAACAATTTTTCTCTCTGCAGAGATGTAAACTGGATTTTTATTTGACTCCATATTCACACCAGTAGGAAAATTTGTAAACCTATTGTATTAAAAATGTATTGTATTCCTCACTCTTTTCAAATGTGTATTAACACCAAATCAATGTACTGTAAGTGAAAATCCAGTGCATATCCAGCCATAGAATAACTGTTATCTAATTAAATCATGTCTAATTAAAGTGCTGTTTACAAAGGGAAAAAAGGTTAAGAAGTAGAACTGGATGTTAACTCGACATGTGACATCTTATAATTCCTTAACTTTTAGACTACAGAGGTTATGAGGTTATCACAAGTTTACTGAACTTTAAGCAGTAAGTGTTTATTGTAGAATCTGATTTTCCTGAAAATGAGCACTTAGGTGACAATACTAGGAATCCAACACCAAAACTGAAAATAAACACGACATGTACATACATTTCTCTCAAAGTCAGCCAGAGCCTTGATACTACAGGAAATATATATATTTAAAATGTCTATAGTTTTCTTGCTAGAAAATACATTATCCAATTCTAGGAGATTTGGAGTTCTATAAATATTAGGTTTTTAAATATTTCTTTTTCATGCCAATAAAACCTAATTGGACACTAAGGAATTGCTTATGCATAAACTAGGTCTCTAATTACTTCTTATGATGTCAGACATAAGGAATTAGATTCATCCTTCACCAAAATAGTTATTAGGGTCTCTCCCAATGTATTTTACTCTCTTTGAGTGAAAAAGAGTCTATCTTATCTCTCTAGCTCCCACAGCATCTAACAGAATATCTCATACATATAGTAAACCCTCCGTATGTGTCAGATTATCAAAATAAAATTTCAAAACCTAATGCCATTTTCCTATCACTTGATACCACTTCCTATAGTTTAATATTCACTCATATTTAAAACAATAACAGCAATAACATAGAATTTGTAAATATCCTTGGAGCTACATTAAAAGTCACTTACATTCTATTACAACATCCATGATTATTGAATAGCCAAAGGTGCCTAACAGATTAAGTCTTTATAATTATAGAAGGCAAGTATCTTGCAACCGATTGCATTAATTTCTGTTTCCCAGTGCTGCTCTTTTCCAAAATATTTCTGGGAAATCTTAAATAGCTTTTCTCTTCATGCCTGAATATGTATAATTATTTCTAATACTTTTAATCATGAGGATTTATAACCAAACATTTTGATCCTTTTTAACATTAGAAACACGTGGCTTTAAAGTCACAATTTGTCAGCCGAGTGTTCACAATGAAGCTTCTCACAAATTTGTAAAAGAAGGCGCTAATGTAAACATACTAGTTGTCAGGTCAGATTAGTAGCTCTGGTTGCTACGAATAGTACAGTAGGTTAAGCAATTCTAAAATAAATATACTTACAAATTTTGAACATTTTTCCTCTTCCCTTCACAAATTTTCATAATTTGTTCACTGGTGTATGGCTCCTACTACTGCCCAAGATATTTCACATTTAGTCTTCATCAAGATGAAATTTAGATTTTTCAAAAACAATGACCAGTATATGTTTTTGATCTAATTTACCAAATGATTATACACTAATTTGATAGTGGAGATGATACATGCGTAAAACGTTAAAATACAATGTATAGATGTGTTTATAATTAAAATCATTTTCTTTCTTTTTTTTTGTATTTTTTGAGGCAGAGTTTCACTCTTGTTGCCCAGGCTGGAGTACAACGGTGCAAGCTTGGCTCACTATAACCCCAGCCTCCTGGGTTCAAGCGATTCTCCTGCCTCAGCCTCCCAAGTAGCTGGGGTTACAGGCACCTGCCACAATGACCAGCTAATTTTTTTGTATTTTTAATAGAGACGGGGTTTCACCATGTTGGCCAGGCTGGTCTCGAACTCCTGATCTCAGGTGATATACCCGCCTCGGCTTCTCCAAGTGCTGAGATTACAGGCATGAGCCACTGCACCCGTCCTAAAATCATTTTCCATAGTCTTTCAAATTCCCTTATCTTTTGGGAATAGGGGATTAAAAATAGTATAAGAGGATATATTTAATAATTTAGTTCCTATAAACAAAGAAAACTGAATTGGGAATTTAAAACTAAATATGTGATGAATCTATTTTAAATAGCTGTTCTTTAAAGTCTGGGCCAACTACAATAGTGCACCTATTTCTATGCAATAGATTTATTAAAATCAATGAAAAAGTTATTGCTATATATTATTATGTTATTCAGACAAGCAACATAGAAAATACTCAGACTATCAATCATATTAGTTGCTCCTGTTGAGTTCTAAATTAGAAGAGACTAAAAATCACTTGCAAGGTTTTATAATCTGTGCAAATATTCATAAAGCATGATACTATGTTTATGATTAAAAATGATTTTACATAGTTTTGTAGTATATATTCAAATCTACAACTGGCAGTTTATGGAAGAACAAAGAACTGTAAATTGCCTGGCTATAGTATTCAAGAAATAAACATATATACTAACAAATGAACCTATGTTTTATCATTACAAATGGCTTCTTAACAATAGTCTAGAACATTATGGCACTTAAGAATATAATATCAATTTTTTTCTTAGGAAAAATTATACACTGGTCTTGAGGAGACTTTATAAGGAGATCGCAGACAGGTTTAAAAAAAAAGTCAAGGAAAAGAAAATCAAATGACTACAGTTCCAAAATGCAAGTACCAACATCATAATAAAATGCAAGTGAATGTGTTTAAGACTAACAGACATTTACTAAAACATGCTAAAATCAAATAAGTTAACCACTTCCTTTAAATAAGCTGTCACTGGCTACAGCAAATAATTTCACTTTAAAAGATCATTTCTTTAATCAAAGTAGAACTCAACTTAGAACCATTACTCAAGTAAACACTGAGTTCCAGTTTTCCTCAATAACATTAAAATATTCAGTTACCTAAGAAATGTACAAAGTAATGCATAACTGCCTAGTGCTTTATATTCAATGCATATATTTCTGTTTTTAAGAAGAACATGTAATATCTAGCACAAGAAGAAAGAAGATCAAAAGTGTAACTTTCTTTAAATCACTATTCAGGAACCATGAAAAGCATAACAAAGGCCATTTTGATGATTTTTGGATGTTAACATTAGTGTAATCACTAACATTTTTAATAAGCACAAATGAATCAAGCCATTAAAAATGCAAAAGACTATCAAAACATGTCATGCATATCTCATACTGAACATCCAATAGGACATCAGTTACAGCCTTGTTACAAATCCTACAGTTAGCACCATTTTTATATCTGAACACTTTGAAAAAGCAAAGATCTTAAAAAACTAAAATTATTACAAAGATATATGAAAAAAATTAATATGCACTAAGAATGGTACTAAACACTGCTCAAATATTTACATCAGCACTGGAAGGCCTGCTGTACTACTGAAGAAAAACTGAAACAACTGATATACTTAAACTCCTATCCATGCTAACCATAGCACAGATAGGTAATTAAATTCATCCAACGTTAACCTGTCCATATACAAAAGGCATAAACAGTAAATATCTGACTTCCTAAAATAGGGCTCCAAATATCATGATAATAAAAGCAATTGTCTTAAAAATTTATTACATCCCTAGCCCTAAAACCATTTAGCAGGAAGAGTATTCATTATGGCATGTTATTTACAACCCTTAAAAGTACCAAAATAAAAAGCAGCCCTTTATTTGTTTTAAAACAAATGAAAAACGTGAAGCATTTACATCCAAGAAGCAGTATCAGCATTCTGTCCATTCATTCAATACACTCCAGCACCTAAAGCATCGCTCATCCTAGTAAATCATGGTATCAGGGAAGGAGAGCTAGAAATTAAAAAAAAAAAAAAAAAAAAAAAAGCAGCAACGTTTTCTCTACACATACACTTACGAACATAAAACTAGTATATCTCAGTCTTCGCGGAAAAAGTGCACAATTCAATTGACAGGGTCTTTACTTTTTTTTTTTCTCTTTTTTCTTTTTGATTATTGATTTACTGTGTAATCAAGAGCAACCAAAACTACTTGTCAATTAAAAGTACCCAACAAAACTTTGAGTCTTCATGCCACTTCAAGTTAAAAAGAAAGCAATGCAGCTTGTGGGTTTCAGAAAACTGGGCCATCTGTTCATGCAGTACAAGTTTCACCACCATACTATCTCCGAGAGTTCACATTTGTCAAAGTGCAGTTAACCCAAAATTGCAGCGACAGTATATCATGCCAGCTGAATCCAGCCACATATCTGAGATAGGATCATATTTCTGCACTGTATTCAGATAGGAAGACCCTGAGTGACCACCGACGACATAAAGGTAGTTATCGATTACAGCAGCACCAACTCCTAGGAAAGGGTAGCAAAAAGAAGAAACATGTTAACCGTGAAGTATACTTTTTCTCACTAAAAATAAATTTGTATTTTAATGTTTCATTAAAAGACATTTTAACAATCTATTATTAATTATATTATACAAGCAATATACACTAGTCATCCCCTTATCTGAGTTTTTGCTTTCCATGCTTTCAGTTACCTGCAGTCAACCATGATTAGAAAATAGGGAATACTGCACAGTAAGATATTTTGAGGGAGACCACATCCACGTAACTTTTACGACAATACATTGTAACAACTGTTCTATTATTGTTGTCGCTAATCTCTCACTCTGCCTAATTTACAAACTAAACCTTATCATAGATATATGTGTATAGGAAAAAACATTATATAAATAGGGTTTGGTACTATCTGAAGTTTAAGTCCACCAGGGCTCTTGGAACATATCTCCTGTGGGTATGGGTGCCTACTGGAGCAATATGCGCTTGATGGAAAAATAAAATCCTTAAAATAAAATAAGAGTTATAGAGGTGGGAGGATGGCTGGAGGCCAAAAGTTTGAGGCAGCAGTGAGCTATGACTGTACCACTGCATCCCTACCTGGCTCGACAGAGTAGGGCCCTGTCTAAAAACTAAACTAAAATAAAAGCAAGAGTTGAAGTCTTCTTTTACCTCTCCTCTCTAATCCTACTCTTCCTTCCCCTTCACTAAAGGAAAACAGAGTATATATCTTTCCATAGGCTTTTTTTTTTTCAAATTTCATTTCATTCTAGAAAAATCATTTTATGAGGTTTCCAAATACACTGAAATATTTAAAATATATTAAATGACATAATTTATGCTTCAAAAAATTCTACTTTAGATATTATCGTATATAGTTCTAAAAAGAAACAGTTTACCCCAATTTTTTAAGTTCTCATTGTTTCTGTGGTTTCCCTCTCAAGGATACGAAAGAAACAAATTATAGTAAACACTAAAATAGTTCATTTCAACTTGTCCTTTCAGTTTCTCTTGCATGTTTGTTTCAAGAGATTCTTTAATCATAAATATAGGTTGAACATCCAATACCCAAAAATATGAAATCCAAAGTGCTCCAACATCTGAAGCTTTTTTTTTTTTGAGACGGAGTCTCACTCTGTCTCCCAAGCTAGAGTGCAGTGGCACGATCTCGGTTCAAGTGATTCTTGTGCCTCAGCCTCCCAAGTAGCTGACATTATAGGCATGTGCCACCATACCAGGCTAATTTTGTATTTTTAGCAGAGACGGGGTTTCACCATGTTGCCCAGGCTGGTCTTGAACTCCTGACCTCAAGCAATCCTCCCACCTCGGCCTCCCAAAGTGCTGGGATTACAGGCGTGAGCCACACTGTGCCTGGCCCAACATCTGAAACTTTTTGAGAACCATATGATACTCAAAGAAAGTGTTCACTTAAGCATTTCACACTTTAGGGTTTTTGAACTTGGCATGCTCAACCTGGTAAGCATAGTGCAAATATTCCAAAATCCCAAATCCAAAACCTGAAACTCTTCTGGTCCTAAGCATTTTGGATAGGAAATATTCAACCTGTATGAGGAGTGCTCCCTAAAGCATTTCCATCAGTATCTTAAAACCTTTCCCTTAAAATGATGTGATGAGTTTGAGTTCAAAGAAAACAATTTCTCCCAAACCACAAGAGTGGATTTGGTTTTTTTCTATGAACTGTGAAATCCAACCTTTTTGATCAACTATACCCCTTGGGGAAGAAAGAACATTTGAAAGTGAACATACAGATTACTGATGTACAATAGAAAACAAAACAGAACAATCCGAGGGTTGTATATACGTAACATATGAAAAGATGACATTTGTTACATGGACAAAAAGAGCTTCTATAAATATACACTCCAGTATAAGCATTTCCCAAAATGTATTCAGCAAGTTTGAGAAACAATAATATGCACACTGGCACATAAAAGTCATAAGAAATCTATATACTTTTGTCTAGCTAATTGTCTTTCAAGTTTACCACATATAAGTTTTTTTTTTTTTTTTTTTTTTCTGGACAAGTAATATTCCTACTGCTATATTCCAAGGAACTATTATTGCAATTACATCATTATAGAAAACACTGCCTTATACGTTTGGAAATTAATAAATTTTTATTACCTGTTCTAGGTTCTTTCATTGGTCTACACACAGTCCACTGATTTTGATGAGGATCGTATCTTTCAATGCTGGACAAATGTGAGACTCCATTATGTCCACCCACCACAAAAATAAAGCCTAGCATGACACCCACGCCAAAGTGAATCCTTTTATCTGCCATGGATGCAACCATCTCCCAGGAGTCCTTACTTGGATCATAACGCTCCACACTGCAAATATTTAAAAAAAACATTTAATTTACAGATCTTTTGTGTCATTCTTCCTGTCAAAGCAAAACTAAAACCCACTACAGCTTTAAAAGTTCACGTAATAGAGAGATATTAAATAAGAGTAGTCTGCCACAAATGCTTAGGTTTTGCTGATAAGATTGCAAGGATAAAAGCTTACCTTGTAAACAGGGTGCAATTCCATATGCTATTCCATTATATTGTGCAAGCAGCAAAGTATATTAAGAGCACAGAACTTGGAGTCAGAAAACCTGGGTTCAAGTACTAATTCTGTACACCTAGGGCTGAATGAACCTTAGCTCTACTGCTGCGGATTTGTGTAATCCTGAATAAGTCATTTCCTCTCACCTGCAAAAATGAGGATAGTGCAACCTCAAGGGATTCATGTAAGAATAAAGTCAAATGAGTATGCACGTGACTTTGAAAACCACTAATTGAATACAGATTTTTTTTTTTTTTTTTTTTGGTGATCTCTGTTTGCAGAACGTGTACGGCATCAGTTCCTTCATAATCAGGGCGAGTCATTTTAAAGTAAGATTTTTTTTTTTTTTTTTTTT